>NC_085140.1:195694559-195849199 GCF_024139115.2 Armigeres subalbatus | reverse complement strand
ACTTCGTGAAAAGTCTACGAACACGCAGTCTGGCACTATTGTTTTTGACCGAAACATGTTTCGGCGCTCCAGCGTCTAAGTTTCTAATACAGGGCTGGTACCGACCATGCAGCTCAAAAAGTGACTTTAGTGACCAACTGAAAAAGGACCAAATGGTGACTTTCATTGCAGAAAAAGTGACCAAATAGTGACTTTCATTCCCTGTGTCGCATCGGACCGAGTCAGACGCATTGGTTTGGATCTCTTCACGCGAACTCGATAAAGTGCTTTTCAAGTTTACTTTGCCATATACGGCACCGAAGTTTCGCAAGGTGATTTCCTGGCGACCAGAAGGAAGCGGGCTGTTGGTAAATTACCAACCGGTAATCATTACAGCTGAATATCAGCATTCGGACAGAGCATCATCCATCCCCGTACGACGACGTTCGTGAGCACCTACAAGGCAACAACAAAACGGCAGTACCTATTCGCTTTGTATTGTTTGCATGCTGGAGTTGGTACATTTTTTCTCGACAGAAAGAATCGGACAGTGCAGAAAGAGTGGGCATTAGCCTGGTCAAAAAAATATTTTTTCTTAAATAAATTTATTTAAGTTTTTTTATCTTTGATACATGGATGAAGTGAGTGGAGGCGAAACGCCTCCCAAAGACAATGTCGTTCGCACGCATTTTACCAGGCCACATCACCTGGTCCCTGGGTTGTTTATTTCCGGCAGAAAGTGAAAAGTATTGATTTTTAGGAATCAAACGTGACTTGACTCGTTTTCGAAAACTTTCATCAGATCAATCGGAACAAACTACGTAACCGCACCTACATCAGGATGCAAATGCTTCGCAAAGACCAGAACTATAATGTGGAATATTTGGTTTATGTCCCGTCGCGGGAGGTCGAGATTGAAGGCGTAATTAACGCAGCGAGCCTGACTTGCAGGATGTACTTCCAGGAAAAGGCCGTTTAAAGAATGCCCTCAGTCTACCGTGGATATTCTGGACTGCAAGGAATTGCATTCAGCACTATGGTAGATGGTAAAAAGTATATTCGAAGTCAGGTTCGCTACGGGTAACGTTTGCCGGTTCATACTCCCAAAATGTGAATATCGAAAATATGTTGGTGCGTCTTTTTGTACCCAGAGTTTTCTTAACCAACTGCAAACAGTTGGGGCACACTGCCAGTTTTGCGACAACAACCCCGTTGGCAAATGTTTTGAAAAGCATAGGGAGGAGTCCTGCCAACAAGTTACAAAGTGCGCTTATTGTGGCATGGACCCTCCCATGTTTCAAGAATGCCGAGTTACAAAAGCGCACCCAAAAGTTAAGCGTTCGTGGTACAGCGCTCTAAGCTGTCTATAAGAAATGGTGAAGTCGCAAGACACATCCGCAACTGCCAATGCAACGGCTGCTATTTCAGCTGCCGTTCAAGTAAGTGATTTTATGATGTCATTTCCATAGACGAATCGGACTCTGACGTAGCCGATATGGATGATTCTACGGAGGTACACGTACCCGAAAAGAGGAAGAAACCGTCTTCCCGGATTGCGCCGTAAGAAAACAAAATCATCCTAGAAGCTTGCCTAAATCTGTGGTAATGGGGATTATTTAAAATTCCGAAGCAACCTGTCTATACTGCTTCTTTTGAATGTTGCAGTAGGACATTCCGCCATTGCCTAAAACGTATGTTACAAGAAACATCAGTCAAGGAATATCTCTGAGCAGAAAACTGCTACTGCACTTCCAAGAAAAGAATCTCGTCCAAGCGAGTTGATATCCTTTAAGGACCTTGTGGATCGTATTTTGAACTTATTCAATTTCCGAATTCATTGAGAAATCATTGACCTCTTTATTCCAACAGTTGAAAGTTATCTGAAGCAATTGCTTTTCATGGCCCTTCTTGCAGGACTTGTATCTTTCGATGGATAATACGTACATACTCTGTGCTCAGTGGAACTGTCACAGTCTGAAACATAAATTGGACGTGTTTAGGTTTTAATTCGCAACTCCGATTGCGATATATTTACCTCTTGAAACATGGCTTTCTTCTGAAGATGAAATCAGCTTCCACGATTTTACATTATTCGCCAAGATCGAATGATCATTATGGTGGCGTTCTTTTGGAATCAAAAATGTCACACTTTCTACAGAATTCCCATTCCGACTGTTAATGGTTTAGAAATCGTCGCTTGCCAATAAATGTAAAGAAAAAGACCTTTAGCATACTGTGTGTATTCCCCCAAATGCCTCACTTAATCGTCGGCATCTTTGGGCAGTCTCTCTTTATCATCCCCAGTTTAATACTGGGTGATGAATACGATGGTATTGCATGGGGCGAAACTAGAGACGATAACAGAGCGCCTATTTTCTATGATTTGTGCGACGATTTCAACTTGAATATTTTGAACACAGGCGAAGTAACTCGAATAGGACCTCAAGGTCAGGAAAGTCGAATAGATCTGTCTTTATGCTCTAATTCACTATCATTAGATTGCACGTGGAAGGTAATCCAAGATCCCCATGGTAGTGACCACATGCCGATATCACCACAATCAAAAGCGGCTATCAACGATCGGTGCCAGTTAATGTTCCTTTCGACCTCACGAAAAACATTGACTGGCAAAAATTCATCGGCGGTAAATGGTATTGAATCAACTGATATTCTTCCTCCACTGGATGAGTATCGATTCCTTACTGAATTGATTCATAAAAGCGCACTAGAAGCTCAGAAACGACGCGTTCCAAGTACATCTGTCATAAGAAGACCAGCCACTCCTGGATGGGATGATGAATTACTAAGTTGTATTCGAGAAATCTGATGCCTTCAAGGCTTTCCGTAAACACGGAAGTCTGGCTTTTCGAAAAGTATTTGAGGCTGAAGAAAGCTCAAAATCTTCTCAGGCTAAAAACGTAGCTACTGGCGACGTTTTGTTGAGGACTATCACGAGAAACCTCAATGACAACACTTTGGAAAACGCCCGCAACATGCGGAACCGCATTTCACCAATGAGAAGAATACTCCAATCGATGGATATTCAACTTAAAAAAGGTCTCCCAGATTCCGTACCACAGAACCATATGAGAATCAGTCACTGATCCGTTCTTTGGGTGGACCATTCTCAATGCTGGAACTTTCTATGTCTCTTCTTCATCAAACAATTCTTCTCCGGGATGCGATAATATCAAATTCAATCTTCTTAAAACCTCCCAGATATCGCTAAAGACGTTACGCCTGTACAACTGTTTCATGGAGTACAACATTGTCCCCAGAATGGCGACAGGTCAAAGTAATATATTCAAAAGCCTGGAAACCAGTGTCTGATCACAATTCATACCGACGATTGCCATGCTATCTTGCATGAGAAATTATTGGAGAAAATGATCCTTTCAAGAATTGACCATTGGGTCGAGCAAAATCATTACTGTCAAACCTCAATTCGGTTTTCGAAAAGGTAAAGGAACAAATGACTGTCTAGCGTTGCTCTCTTCAGATATACAGCTATCTCACAAGGAGCAACTGCTGATTTTCGGATAATAAGGGCGCTTTTGATTCTGTTTCCATAGAAGTACTGTCGGAAAATTTGCACAGTAGTGGATTACCCGTTATTTGAATAATTTCTTGTACAATTTGTTGTCAGTAAAACATATGAACTTTACTCTCACCTCTTGACAACTTAGAAATAGCTACATGGGCCTTCCCAAGGTTCATGTTTAATCACACTTTTCTATGTTAAAGATATTGACAATGTTTTGGAAGGAAATCACCTTAGAAACTTGCAGATGATCCGTGATCTCCTAAGAGGTTCATGTGCAAATGTCCTGCAAAGACCATTGCAAAATTCCTAAATAACCTGACTGTTTGGGCCAGACATTTGGGATCGAGTTCTCCGCAAAAAACTCAATTGGTAGTGTTTACTAAGAAGCGGTACCCAGCTCAACTGAAACTAAAGCTGTTGAAAGATGACATAAAAATCATTCTTCTAAATACCTTGGGGTCTGGTTTGATTCCAAGTGTACCTGGAAAACCCATATTGATTATTTGTTGAGAAATGCCGAAAAGGATCCATTTTCTCCGTTCTATCTCTGGAACTTGGTGGGGCCTCACCGGAAGACCTCATCAAACTATATAAAACGACTATTCTCTCTGTTTTAGGTATGGCTCTCTTCCTCTCAGCAGCTGACTGCCACCTGATCAAATTGGAACGAATTCAATACCGTTGTTTGCGTATTGCCCTTGGCTGTATGCATTCAACGCATAACATAGACCTGGAGTGCTTGCTGGAGTCACTCCTTTAAAGCACCGTTACTGGAGCTCTCACTTAGAATACTGATCAAATGTGGAACAAGTAACACACTTGTGTTAGAAACTTCGATAATATGCTTGAACTGCTATCGTTCAAGATATCCGATCTATCTCAACTACATATCGTCAGATCTCTGTCTTCCATGTTATAATCCACCTCGAGTTTACTTCGTCAACGACAGTTCCTCAATTGAATACGATCTGTCCATGAAACACGCTATTCAAGGAATACCAGATCATCTTCGACAAATATCTATCCCTTCCATTTTTCTAAAAAATATGAACATTCATGCAACAGATATTTCACTGTGGTTCTCGCATTAGGATCCACTGGCTTCAACCAGTAACTTCTAAACAAAATATGTTGATATCTCGACGCAATAAAACAGATAGCCTCTGATTACTTTTATCGAGATCACAGTTTGAGCTAATTACTGAATTTATACATCGTCATCATTTTCCTCGTTATGTTCTGTTGAACTCGTTCTATTTTTCCTCGCCGTTAATCTGTGGCTGTTGTTAAACTAGATTTTGCACACAGCTTCGGTCCTTCATCTCATGCACGATGCAATTAAATGTCTCCTAAATCATCCCACTGAACAGTCTGCTGCATCAAATTTAATCGTGATTTGTCAAACAGGAAAAATCTAGCAAAAATATTCCGAATAAACCCGGGCAAACAATAAAATTGATTGGAATGTTCTAGCGTAGCTTACGAAAAGTGTCTAATCGTCCTGGGTCATATTGAAGATGATGCAGGATACAAACTGGGCATGTCGTAGGAGCACTTTCAAGTCGGAAGGTCATTTTTCAACGCTTCACCTATTTGATATGTGAACTGAATCTAAATTATGTTGACCGTCCTTTGTGCACAAACAGCCGCTCACCTCCTGTTGATTGGCTGCGCCGTTTTCGTTTGTCGCTGTTTGTTGGTGTAACCAACAACGGCTGCGGCTGTCGTCGTCGCGCTGGCGTCCAAGTGACATTGATGGGCTACGTTCGGTGATTGATGGTCTATTTATGAGGTTCGGTCGGGAAGGTATGAGTTCGAACGTCAGTATGCGAGTGTGCTTGTGAACTCTACACTCCTATTTACGTTTACGGCCAAAAACGCACATGGTTTATTTTTTTTATTAATATTCAAATTTTCAATATTATTCTTGGCTCTAGTCAACGAGGAGGCTGCTCACTGATTCTGTGTGTTGTGCAACCTTGGAATGAGGTTGGACAGCAGCAGAGAGGTTTTTTTCGGTGGGTTTGTTTTAATTTGGGCTAGCGGCTGGTTGTGACTGTGCGCGACCGTAAGTAATGAATTATGTTTGCGCAGCCAAGGTACACATCATTTACGGTACGGTTGCGTTCTCAACCCCCGAGGTTTAGTGCGAATAATGTAGGTGGACGGGAGGAATTTGGCGTAAAAGCTTGAGTTTTAATTGGCTTTAGTTGCCGCAATTTTTTTCTGTAGTGAATGGTTTCTTGGTAGTTTGTCCCATACGAAGGTCACCTATAGATTAAATGGCTTGATAGGGCTTTTATTGCTTTGTTTTTCCGTTTTTTTCTATACGAATGAACTGTCTTGATAAGTTTCAAGGGTATTCTAGGTTTTTAATTCAAAAGAGTCGTTTCTGAGGTGTGTTATAGTGATGAGATATAAATCTGAATAGTTCAAATTCTTATGTTCCTGTTGTCAAGGACAGGAATAGAATTGAAAATCAAAACTCTGACCATTTTTTACCATTTGAAAAGAGAGACATTTAAAAATTATAAAATGCAACAGATTTCGAATGAATGTTATTCATGTGAAAGCTCTTTTCCTCGAAAACAGATTTCCGATCCTTCAGTTATTTTTTTTCAGAAATAACAAGTTTTCCAACATGGTCCAGAGCTGATTCCCATTTAATCGCCCATCCTTGTCATTCGATCTGTGAGTCTCCATTGCAAAACAATTCCCAATAATCATCATCGCAATCTGCCTACTGAGAAAAGCCTTACTGCCCGGCTCGACACACTTGGTCAACAAGCAACACACCTACACACGTGACAAGACTATGGGAGGGATATCACGTTTCTCCGATGTTAGGAGATTCATTATTCTCGGGCAAATATAGCCTCAAGTGACGCATCTCGGTCCCCGACAACAACAACCGTGTAACCTGGGCGAGCAATGAGCCACCGCCCCAGTTCGCTAGAACTGGGTAACCACGTGAACAGTGCCCGTGCCCGAGCTGATCCCCATCGGAATTAAGGCACTGTTTCGGTCGTGTTGGATTAGTTGCGAAATGCACGCGCACGCACCAGCTCACACAAAGGAGCTTTCGGAATAATCGAACGCCATTGGTTGCGAATTATTTCTGGATTAGTGCCACAGTTGTGCCAACCAACTGGCAGAACCGCTGCACGACAGTTTCGAGGTAATCTAACTGTTTTGCTATTATCCACCGCCTCGTGCACGGCAGTATTTAATGCTGCCATGGAAGGGCGGGGCGCGTTATTAACACTCACTCGGTTGTGTACGCCCGATGCTGCTAACCTCTTCAAGTGTCACTTGCACCGTCTGCTACTGCCATACTTTCTCGTCATGGTCCATAGTCGAGTGTTTCTGCTAATTGCTTGGTTAAATTTAAAATTAAATGTGTTATTGGACCTGTCGCTATTTTTCTTGACAGTTTTGTAATTTATGCAATTTTGTTCAATGAATGATGCAATTGACAAAATCGGGTCAGAAACTAGATGAAATATCATCGGGCAGACAAAATCGAGACGTGATGGAATAGGATCAATATGTACAATGGCTAGATTTGGTGTTTGGTGGTAGTAAATGATGTCCACGATTATTTTAACTTCATTTTTCTAGTTTCGCACAAGACCATAAAAGTAGCAAATGAAGAGGGGCGATATTTGCTAATGAGTATAATATTGGATTAAATATAGATATTTTGGAATGCCATATGAAAAGATTTAAATATTATTCCTCGTACAGTAAGCACCACATTAAGCCACCAATATTAACTTAAAAGTACTAAAATAGATGGAAAAGAGATTGCTCACATCCCTGGAAAAGGGATAATGTAATGTGGACTCATTTATTTGCGAGCAAAGGCCGTAGTGACCTATGCAGCACTTATCCTCTCCGTACCGTTCGGTTCATAATTGCACATCACTCACTGCGCATTGAAAACTGCTCATACCCAAGTTCGACAGTTTGACCCATCTTGCTTGTTGTGCTGAAACTCTTGCATTAGTTTGCATTTATCAAGTACAGAAAATTGATAAACAATTTCTCCTGCAATTCTTCGGGAACGCTTCTAATTTTATTTAATGCAAAATTTTTTCGTCAATTCTTTTAATAATTTCCTTCTAGGAGTATCTTTCTAACAATACCTAAACTAAAACTAGAAAAGATTTGAGATAATTTTCAGAAGGAATATCAAACAGGAAGAACTCTAAAAAAAATCTTTAGAAATTAAAGACGAATAGAAAAAAAAACTTATTCAAATTCAGGGAAAAATCACAAGTTTTATGTCTTATAAAGCCGATGACATACCCACGCGTGTGCGTGCGCGAACGCGTCCAAGACAAAAGAATTTCTCTTGCTGATATTTCGCTTACGAGTGCTTGGACGCGCTCCGCATCGCTCGCCCTAAGTCTTTATAAATCCTTCTAGAATTGACCTTTCCCGTCAAAAATTGTTTCTCGTTTTATAGTCTTAGTCAATTATTCGACTGAAGTTTGTTTTAAGGGCTTTCAAAAAGTTAAAACTGCTGTAAAAACCACATTTCTTGACCGATTCGCTCCGGATTCGATTTATTCTGAATTTGGGTCAATCCTCATTTCGGTTCCAGAATTATTCCAGAATCCGTTGGTGTCAGCAGTTGTCCCCGTGAATAGTGGCCATTCACAAATTTAGGTCAAACTGGTCATGCGACACCTCAAACTTCATGATATCACAAAGAAATGATGGGAATGATTTTTCAGGGTTCCTGGGCCACTCGGGTTCAATCTGGGGGACCTTCGGAATGGCTATTTCCTAAATGAATTACCAACAGTCAGTGGTCAAAAATAGCCAGCATGAGTTAACCGCCAGAAATATGTATGGCGTATGTTATATAACGTGGGTTTTCTCAAAAGTAGGAACTTTTCACGAAAAACTATTTGGTACCAGCTATGCAGGAAGGTGCTACGCTTAGCAAATACTTTTTTGATTGAGGTGCTTAATTTCGAGAAATTAAACCTTAAATGCCTTTCGCCATGCTGATTACTAGGGTGCCAATGAAAATCGATTTTTCGAATTTCAAAAACGGGCAGTGCTCAAAAGTTTTATCTCCTCGAAAAAAGTCCCTATGTAAAATTTCAGCTCAATCGGACTTTGTTAAGTGTTTGACCAAAGTGGTCAAAGCTTGACTATTGCGAAACAGGAAAATTTCCCAAGGGAAAAAATCAAAGTCAATTTTTTTATGCCATTTTTATGCATGAAACGTCAAATTTTTTGATGCCAAATATCTCAAAAATGCAGGAAACGTTAAGATCTGGTGTTATAAAAAAAATGACTTTGGGACTTTTTGGAACTATGAAAAAATTTCAAAATTAATAAAATTGTTTTTTTATATGTCAAATGTCTCAAAAATGCATGAAACGTCGAGATTTGGTGTCACCCGAACAATTTTTTTTTTGGGAAAAATTTGAATTTTTGGCACAATTTTTATTGATGCCAAATGTTCATCGTTCACACCGCGAAAATCGGAAGACTGCGGTGGGCCGGGCACGTAGCCAGAATGTCGGACAGTAATCCGGTGAAAATGGTTCTCGCCAACGATCCGACGGGAACAAGAAGGCGAGGTGCACAGCGGGCAAGGTGGATCGATCAGGTGGAGGACGACTTGCGGACCCTCCGCAGACTGCGTGGTTGGCGAAGTGCAGCCATGGATCGAGCTGAATGGAGAAGACTTTTATGTGCAGCACAGGCCACTCCGGCCTTAGTCTGATAAATAAATAAATAAATGTTTTAGAAATGCATTGATGTTGTGTATTTACTCGACGTTTCATGCATTTGTAAGACATGTGATATAAAAAAAATGATTTCGAAAAAATAAGTTCCAAAAAGTCGATTTTTCTGAAAAAAAAATTTTTTTTTGGGTAACTCCAGATCTCGAAGTTTCCATTTCTAAGACATTTGGATTAAAAAAAAAATCGGTTTCGGATTTTCCTGTACCACTCCCTCCTTGGGAAATTTAAGTGTCTCAAAATAGTCAAACTTTGACTGCATTGGTCATTCACTTAACGAATTCCGATTGAGCTGAAATATGGGAACTTTTTTCGAGGAGATTAAACTTTTGAGCACTACCCGTTTTTGAAATTCGATCAGCTCTCAACAAATTCCTTTGCTGACCTGGAAAGGCAAGTAGGCAGCAATAAAAGAGAATTGTCCAAAATGTATTTCTACAGAGACTCCCAAGGTTTCAAAAACTTTGGGGTCGAATGAAGTATATAATTTACGATTTATGTAAAACGAAGGCACGGGTCCAAGCAAAGATTGTAACGGGAACAGTAGGTACAAATAGCGCTGTGAAGCACTGTGGAAATTAAAATAGCTTCCGGTAGTATTTTTTTGTTAAATATCTTGGCTGTGCATATGCACAGCATATGTTTCGAAATGGACAAATTGATATGAAATTTGCGAAAAGGAATCCACGTGTCTTGGAGGGACTCGAACCCTCAACCTCCTACTCTCTAGATAGGCGTGATAACCCCTACACAACAAGACCACTTAAAGGTCACGTTTGCGGAAAAGCCATCAGAATCCGAGAGTCTAGAGAGTAGGAGGTTGAGGGTTCGAGTCCCTCCAAGACACGTGGATTCTTTTTCGCAAATTTCATATCAATTTGTCCATTTCGAAACATATGCTGTGCATATGCACAAGATATTTAACAAAAATGATTTCATGCAACCGAGTTGCCGAATAATATACAATTAATTGTAATCAAGTGTCGGTCTTTCACCGTCATTAGTCGTCTGAGTACACGCGACCGTTTACGTAAAGGCAATCAAACTCATCAAATGCTTTAGCCAAGCAAGCCTTTGGCACAGCAGAGTGCGATTGAATTCGCATTCTATACCGTCCCTTGCCCAGTCCGTTGCTGGGGGGCATGGAGTGCGATCCTCTCGTTTAATAAACAATGTGCACTCCTTGGCTGTGGATATACAACAGTAAAGCAAATGTGGAGATTGGGCAAATCAAGCATCCGAAAGATATTCAATTTGCAAAAGAAATAACCGCGGTGGAGGTTGGTACTCGGATTCTGATGGCTTTTCCGCAAACGTGACCTTTAAGTGGTCTTGTTGTGTAGGGGGTTATCACGCCTATCTAGAGAGTAGGAGGTTGAGGTCTGAGTCCCTCCAAGATACGTGGATTCTTTTTCGCAAATTTCACATCAATTTGTCAATTTCGAAACATATGCTGTGCATATGCACATCCAAGATATTTAATAAAAAAATGATTTTCGTACGGCTTAGCTGCCGAAAAATATGCAATTAATTGTTCCGGTAGTATTCAAAACTTCCTTCAGCAAAGGGAAAAGATAACCGCACAGTACAAGAGCACAATGCGGCCTGGAGACCACCTAAAATATAATTTCCAGCATTGGTTTGTAAAATCGTGTCTAATTGATCTGGGAAATGGCCATTCCATAGGCCCTCAAATTGTGGCCGGATTTGATCAAAAAAGCCCAGGGACCCTAAGAATATTATTTCCAACATTTTTTTTTTAAAATAAATTATGAAGTTTGAGGTGTCACAACGACATATTTTGATTCAAATGCAACCTTTGCGTCACTGACGGAATTGCAGAAGGAATTGTGCATGAATTTCAGAAAGAATTCTGGGATAATTTTTAAAGGAATTCTGGAGAATTCCAAAAGAAATAGTTGGCAAGGGATCCTAGACGAATTTAAAATATAATTCTTGGTGAATTTCAGAAGGAGTTCTGTGCCAATTTCCAAAGAAAATCTGCGAGTTCCGGAAGGAATTGTGCTCAAAATCCAGAATAATTGATCTAGGGCGAATCTCAGAACGAATTATGGGCGATTTCCAGAAGGAATTCTGGGCGAATTGCAGAAGATATTTTGAGAGAAATTATAAAAGAAATTCTGGGAGAATTCCAGAAGGAAGTTTGCGCGAATTGCAAAAGCAATTTTGAGCGAATTGCGGAAGGTATTTTGAGAGAAATTGTAGAAGGAATTGAATGCGACTTTCAGGAATAATTCTGGGAGATAGGCAAATTCAATTGAGGGCAAACTCTAGACGAAATTGTGGGCGACTATCAGGAATAATTCTGAAAATAATTCAGAAGAAATTTCCGGCGAAATCCATAATAAATTGTCGGCGATTTCCAAAAGCAAATCTAGGTGAACAGGTGGGCTGATTTCTTAAGGAGTTCTGGATGAATTCCAGAAGAAATTGTGGGCGACTACCAGAAATATTTTGGACAGAATTTCAGAAATAATCGGAGGCGAAGGATTTGTGAACTACTTGTACAAATAACTCTGGGCGAATTTCAGGACGAAATTGTGAACGAATTTCAAAAGCAATTCTTGGCGAATTCCAGAATGAATTTCCAAAAGAAATCTATAGCAAATTTCAGAGGAAATTTTTAGCGAATTCTCAAATGGATTCCGGGCCAACTGCCGATGGAATTTTTGTTGAATTTCCAAAGTAATTCTTCGTGAATTTCAGAAGGGCTTCGGCGCAACTTTCAGAAGGAATCAATTTGAGATAGAAACAATGCTGGGTCAATTCTAGAAGAAATTCTGGGTGAAATGGGTTGTTAAGGGTTACATATTGTGAATTTCCAGGAAAAACTGAGCCGAACTCCAATTTTTCAGAACTTTTGGAGTTTTGGAGCTTTTGGCGATTTCCAGAAGGGAATCTTGGAGAATTGTAGAAGCAATTCTAGGCGAATTATGCAACGAACTGCGGGCGGAGTTCAGAAATTCAAAAATTCTTCGTGAATTTT
This sequence comes from Armigeres subalbatus, assembly GCF_024139115.2. Classification (NCBI taxonomy): domain Eukaryota; kingdom Metazoa; phylum Arthropoda; class Insecta; order Diptera; family Culicidae; genus Armigeres; species Armigeres subalbatus. The sequence continues at coordinate 195,836,901 of NC_085140.1, read as the reverse complement.
TGAAGCAATTTCGGGCGGATTTTAGAAGAAATTCTGGATGAATTCCAGAAGGAATAGTGAGCGAACTTCAGAAGGAACCGTGGACAAACTTTTGAACAAAAGGTTGACGATTTCAAAAAAAAAATCTAGGCGAATTCTGCATCCCTGCTCAAAATAGATTATTGAGGTTTTTAAGATTTTGTTGCTTGAATGATTTTTTGAGCCTGAAAAACTCAATCCATGATAGAAAAACGAAAATCATTAATTATTAATTAGATTTTTCATTTTTTTTCTCATAATTTTCTTCTGTTTGAATTCCTTGGTTGATGTTCTTGTATCTGGACAACTTTACCGATAACAGCTCTTTGGTGATTATTGTTGTCAGCGACGGACGTGGCTTGACCAGCGAACTGGTCTTAGCAACGGCGATTCACGACAAATGGCCAAAAGCTGACCAAAATACTTCTATTCTATTCTAAAACCAAGGTCAGAATCAATTACAGTTCCTTAAAATATTCGTTCCAGGAATTCAGTGCGAATGTCAGGAGTTCTGTGCGAATTTCAGAAGGAATGAATATGAGAACAAATTCTGGGTTAATTCTAGAAGGGATTCTGGACGACTTCCGGTAGGAAATCGAGGCGTATTGTAGAAGGAATTTCAGTCGAATTCCAGAATGAATTTTGGGCGAATTCACAGCAGGAATGTGGCGCGAATATCAGAAGAAATTTTAGGTGAATTGTGAGAGAAATTTCGCGCGATTTTAGAAAGAATTCTTCTCATATCAATAAAGGTAATAAAAGCATTCTGGGCGGATTTCACAATAAATTCTGGATGAATTCTAGATGAAATGTTGGCGAACTCCAAAAAATCGTAGGCGAACTCCTGAACGAAATATAGGCGATTTCCAGAAGAAAATCGTGGCGAATTTCAAAAAGAATATTGAGCGAATTTCCAGCGATTTGACAACCGTTGTAGCTTGTCATAAGACGAGTTAGTACAATCCCATTGAATTCCACCACTTAATTGTATCTTGACAGATACGTATTTCGACCTCAAATGTAAGGCCGTCTTCAGTGTCTCGTACATTTGACTCGACTTACGAAGTCTGTCAAGATACAATTATGGTGGAATTCAATGATTGTACTAACTCGTCTTATGACAAGTGAAGACATTCCACTAAAAGCTCAAAATAATTTTCTTATCAACTGTTGTAGATTCCTTGGGAAATTCTTTTAGAATTTTTTCAGATATTCCTTGAAAATTATTGCAAGAAATTCTTAAGGAGTTTCTTTTGCAAATTTCTTTAGTACGGAAATTCCTCCAGGCATTCTATCAAAAATTCCTTTGCAACGTTTATAGAAATTTCTTTCGGAATTCCTTCGGGATTCCAATAAGAAATTCATTCGTAAATTCCATTTGAAACTCCTTCGGGAATGAGAAACTCCTTTGGAAATTATTGTAGGAATTCCTTTGGAAATTTCTATAAAAATATATTTGGAAATCCTTTGGAAACTCCATCAGGGGTTTCTTCGAAAATTCATTCACGAGTTCTTTCGGAAATTCCTTCAGGAATTCCATTGGAAATGCTTTCATGAGTTCTTCCCGTAATGTCTTAAGAAATTTCTACGGCAATTACTATTTTATTATATATTACTATTTTATTCTTAACAATCATAAAAGAGAGAATTGCTGCTGCAATTTGAGGAAGAATCCCTTAAGAAATTGAGTATGGTTTAAATAGGGGAACTTTTGAAGTAATTTCTACACAGGTTTTCAAAACATTTCCAGAGAAATATCCGATTAAATTCTTATCTATTTTTGAAATAACTCCTGAAGAAAACTTTCTAAAGGAGTTCATGATAGTTTTCTCAATGGAATTCCCAAATAAATTAATTTTAATTGAAATTTCTGAAAAAAAAACTAGGATTTCTTCAAAAATCATCTCAACATTTTTTTCCGGAAGTTCTCCAGAGATAAAAATGATTCCTTTGATTGATATTATCAATTTCCCACCTTATCGGGCCGCGACGATTTGAAATCGTTGCGAAGCAAACTGACGCCAAAATCAACTGTGAACAAAATTTTATAAACTCAATTATCACATTATTTCCCGCAATTGAATCCTATTTTCTTGCAGATCAACATGATTTAACTTCCAGTTAAAACATTTTTAGATTATAGATGTTGCCGTCAATTTAAAAGGTGCCTAAAAAGTGATTGGCGCATTTTATTACCAAGGAAATACGTCCTTCGGGAAAATAGGGGGTCATTCTGCAGATTCAAATTTGAGACCGTCACGAAAAGTGGCCAGGTAATATTAGCTAATATCTCAGTAGTCTTCCAACTGATTTAGGGGATTTTGGCATTCAACGATAGATGAACTCTTGAGGATTTTGCCCAACTATTGAAAACATCGGATTATAGGCACTAAACTATTGAAAAATTGTATCTCGCGAATCACTTTTGAAAATCGGTAAACCAATCAATTGGTTATGTGCATCCCAAGCACAGACATCAAAATGGTGCTAATTACGAGCTGGGCTCGAAGCCTCAGTTCAATCATGATTTCAATGAGAGTGGACACGAGGGCCGCACAGTACCGTCGCAGTTAATCATCGAGTGGCTGACGTTGGTGTCAGTAGCAGTGGAGTGGAGTTTTCTTCAAAATTCTGATTTTCTGCGTATGCGCTACGAAAACCCCTCCGTTCTGTGGGCGGGGCTGGGGCCCCATGGAGGACCGTTTTGGGTGGATTCATGATTTCCAATCTATTCATGTTGTTCATCGCCTTCAACGAGACGTCAGTGTCCAGGTGGACCTGCTTCAGTTTGTAAATGTAAATGGCAAGGTTTTCCTCCCTCCGTGGCGCTTTCGTTGCATGTCGCCCTTCACGTTGTTTTTCTGAGCCTGTACCAGTCGTTTTTCCGATTGTTCGCGAAATTCGGACCTTGAGTGGCCAGTATCCGATTGCAATGTAGGCCGAAGCACCGCCCTTTTGGCCGCCGGTGCCATTGGCGGCAACTCACTGGCTCCGCCTTCCGTTCGTTTGATGTCAGTGTTGCCGAGCAAACAAGAGTCAATGCATTTAATTAAAAGTGCAAATCATAATTAGAGATGTCGTAAAATCCCGATTAATCGATTAGTTACTAATCGATTACTCTTGATTCTTGTCGATTATTGAATCGATTAATCATTGTATAGTAATCGATTCAAAATTAATCGATTATCACAACGATGAATCGATTAATAGAAATAATCAATTAATTTTCGACATCCTTATGATGTCGTAAAATTCTGATTAATCGATTAGTAACTAATCGACTACTCACGATTCCTCTCGATTATTGAATCGATTAATCGTTGGGTAATAATCGATTCAAAATTAATCGATTATCACAACGATGAATCGATTAATCGAAGTAATCGATTAATTTGCGACATCTCTAATCATAATCGCTTGACGTCGGTAGCACCGCATGCGCTCGTCGGAGGTAGACGCTGCAAACAAATATTTGCGTCTCAAATCATTGAGTGACTGACGTTGGCATCAGTAGCATCCAAATAAGATCTTCTTTAGTTTCTGATTTCGGATGAATTGCTGTTTATGATTGGAAAGGCCCATCATTGAAAACAAATAATTTTTTTTAGATTAGATCATTTTACACAAGAGAAGGTTTAGCCAAGACAAATTTAGCCACATAGGAGAAAACATATTCGCTTGGCTACGGTAGCAAATTGCATCGGTACCAGAACCACAAGTGCTCTTCGAATGGGGTCGCTGCAAAAATGTATTCGCGTGGATGACGCAGGGTGGCCAGTGAGTCGGGAAATGCGGGAAATATGCGGGAATTGAAAGTTCATGCGGGAAATGCGGGAAAAAGTCGGGAATTTCTTGAAATTATACAAAAAAATCGGGAAAAAAAGTCATCAGTAGTCTAACTAAGTCTTTTCATTAAATCATGGATAACTATTCTAGTGTAAAACAAAACAAAAATAAATTTACTTTTTTAAATGCATATGGTTTTCCACGTAACGTTTTGAGGTACCCGGCTTAGTCAATTGTACAATTATAATGATAAACCAGAATTCTGTAATGTCCTGTCTAGAGCTCGTCTCGGTAGCGACGATGGAAAGCAACATGCCACCTGCACTTCAGCAGGTTTCTTAAACGAAGGATATCTCCAAAGGATATCTCTTGCTTTTGTCTACAGACTTGTCGACAGTAGTCCAGTACATATATCCAATTATGTGCAATTCAACACATCTTAAGAATCTTTGGGCATTCGTTGTTAATATCTTAATTTTCTCACATGGTAACGCTGTACAGGAAAAGTGATTTAGAATGATGGACTGTGTTTGATCGTAAACCAGCTTAAGGATGAAGGAAGGACTGGCAAAAATAAAAAATTATGATGCCATAATAATACCAGGAAGTGTAGCAATAGTAGAAATAATCATATCAATAAGAAAATAGATTGAGGAAAAATTAGCAATGAATAACATGAAAGTGATTTGCAACAGTTTAAGATATGAATCTCTGTAATACAGATAAAAAAAGATTTCCAACCCTATGCTGACTCTTCTCTGAAGTTTGAAGGTGTTGGAGAAGATGGTACCAAAATATTGGCAGTCACAAAAAAGTTTAAATTTACCTTAAATTAGCCAAAGACTGAAACAATGAAACTAAATGAATTTTTAACAGGAAACGTCAATTTAAAGTACATTTAGAATCAAGGGGCAACTCTAAACTTTCGACAGTATCCAGCAATACTAACAAATACAAGACTAGCAAAAACTAAGTCGTATCTACGGTGAATTGATCGAAGAGCCCTGGTTGGGAATGCATGAAACACAACGCCATCCAGCCAGTCGATACAGTCCACCCAGTTTTAGACATCACATGATTTCAGTCTCCTTTAAATTCTTAAAAAATCACTGAGCAACTATTTCTATTACTATTACTTTTTGAGCAAACTTTGGGGCCCACGTTTTCGTTTGATGGCATTAGAAATATAAAATGCGGTTTGCATGTTTTCTAGAATCTGTAGAAAGTAGAAATCATGTGTTTCCAATACGGGGGAGCACTGTGTTTTATCAACTAACTAACAAACGCCATAGCAACCGAACTAGCAACCGTTTCTTTGTTTGACGAAAATCGTGGATACTAGGAATATTAATAAATACTATTGCGAGACAATGAGTAATTTTAGCGCAAAGTTTAGAGTTACTTGCCCCTTGCTTAGAATAAAATATAATCATTCACGATTTTTTTTATTTAGAATCGAAATTTTTATTTTAGGTCTTCAAAATTATAACGGGATTTTTTTTTTAAATCGGGAAAAAGTCGGGAAATATGCGGGAATTTTGAAATGGAAGTTAAGTGGTCACCCTGATGATGTCCATGGCGTTGAATTTCTACGACAAACCATCGATTGACGTTGGCATCAGCAGTGAAGTGCAATTTTTTTTACAATATTCTGACTTTGGCCTTACTGCTTTTAGTCTTGGAAAAAAATGGATCCTCCGATTGCCATTAAATAGAAGGGAAAATTAAATAAATTTGGTCCAAATTATAAAACACAACCGCAAATAATTCATGACGACTAGTGAAAAACACACATTTTCATTCGTTAATAGTAATTGATGCAGAAAAGTCATATGGTACGCCTGATAACAGCAGTTAAATCACACAGATGAATTAGACAGCTGTCACAGCAACCTTAGATAGGCGTCAGCAGAGATATTCAGATAATAAATATTCTACATTTTCGTAATCCTACGTCCAATTGGCGGTCGTGTCTCAGATACAACATTCTACTTTTTCTGATCAATATGACGGTAATGTCGATAGATAGAAATGTATTGAAGTTTTGCATTGGAATATGTTTTCAAGTTATTTGGCCATCATGGTGGTTGCGGTTTTGTTTTTGCAGTCGTGGATTTTATTTTGTTAGTCGCTTCTTTCGCGGATTGAAATTTGTTCAGTTTGAAACAGCCCTCAATTTCAGAAGGAAAAGTGAGTAATTTTCAGAAATAATTCTGGGCGAATTCCAAGAGAAAATCTGGGCAAATTGCTGAATAATTCTGGGCGAATTCCGGACGTATTCCGGAAAGAATTCTGGGCGAATTTTATTTGAATCATAAAAACAACTCCGACCAATTTTTAGAAGAAATTGTGTGCGACTTTGAAAGCTCATTCTGGACGAATTCCGATTTTTAAAAGGGATTACGAGTGAAGGGGTTTTTGACGACTTTTCGAAGGAACTCACGAATTTCAGGAGTTTTGCATAAATTTATATTGAATAAGGACGGTTCTGGGAAAACTCGGAAAATAGACTCTGGACGAATTTGAAAAGGACTCCTGGGTGAAATAAAAAGTTTTTTTTTTACAAATTCCAGAGTGTTGATCCTTCAGCAGCAATTTATGACGAATTACCGAAAGAGCGAACTGTATACGAACTACGGAGGAAAATTTGTGTGAATTCCAGATCGAATGATGGTTAATCTAGATGAATCTAGAAGGAACCTCGAAAAAAATCTTAAACGTGTCCTGGACGAATACCATAAATTACCAAAATATGAACTACAGAAGGAATTAGAAACAAATTCAATAATGTGGCCGGCTAGCTTCAGAAAAAAAACTAAACGAACTAATTATAGAAGGATTTCTGGACGAAGTGCAGTTAGAATTTTAAACGATTTTTAGACGAAATTTCGGACGTATTTTAGAAGAACCGCCAGAAGGAATTCTGAATGAATTTATAATGAATTATGGAAGAATTCTTAAACGAATTCTGGAATTCCAAAAGAATTTCTGCTGAAATTTTGTAGTTTATTTTGTTAGTTTGAAATCTGGATGAAATCTGCATGAACTCTAAAAGGTCCTCCAGGTTTGTTGAAGAATTTGAGATGTCCGTTTTATAGACACGATAATCGCAATTCAAATAGAACAGCTGAGCTGTTTTAGTCTGTTCTAGCAAGTATCTGCTACCAAAAAATGATGCAACAAAATCTAAAAAGTGCTGCCTGGATAAATCGATAAATTACTAGCTGTCAAACGAGAATCATTTCTGAGTGATGTATAATCGATGTTCGTATATCATTTATTTGATGGATCTCATCCTTCTACCTTTCTCGTGTTTAATCATACATTTATTTTCTATCAATGCGATTCTTTGTCTATCAATATGCTGTAAACATATGAAGCATCACATAAGGAAAGTTTTGTCCAACTAGATTCAGCAGATGTCTTTCTGGGTTTGCGGTCGCACATCCATACAGCAGCATCGGAGTTAAGTGCAGCAAAAATGTAAAGTTGATGATTGCGCCAGATGGAAACTATTTTTAACCCTCTCACTATCGCCGGCACACGGAGTAGCATCCACAGCATCGTCGCCGCCGCCGCCGTCCGTGTACATAAGTTTGGTTTCTTGAACTAACCCAACTCCGACGCCGAGCGTGAGCTGATGATAGTTTGTCGTTGCACTACCGTGCCGTGCGCTGCTCTCGCTGGCTGCGCCATCCGATGTCTACTTTCTATCTCCGTACGTACGTACGTGCCGACATTTCTGTGTCGATAGAAGAAGAAGAGTTTCCGTCTCCGAGTGCAGTGCATTATTGAGGAAAGTACGAGGAGAACGGGTCAGAGCAATTACGACAGACCTTTTCACCTTTTCACTCCGTTGGCACATACCGAGAAGTGCACAAAAAAAGCACATACCAAAAGCTATCACTGGAGAACCGGCTCGCTATTCGGGGTCGACATAGTCCAGAGTGGAAGCGGAAGGAAGGTATGGCCATGGTGCCAATTACAACTATGGTGGACTCATTACTCAAATAATAGCATTTCAGAACCTGTTTTTGGTTATTTTATTAGTCAGTAACTACATACGTAGTCATTACAGCCGTAACTGATGCACCCACCCTGCAAAACAATTGCCTTACTGCTGCGTTGCTGAAATCCACAAAATTAGCGTAATTAGCGTAATTATAGTTATACGGATTCAAAAAAATACCGCTTCCCTGCGCTACTACTTAGTTGCTCAAAATTCAACGGTGTAACAAGGTTTTCAGCGTGTAAAGACAAGTCATTAGGTCATGTCAGTTGATAAAATAATGGAAGCTAATGACGGAAGAACACAATCTACGCATCCTGTGGCAACAGATGACTACGCCTTGAGCAGGTGTATAGAATTACCTTTTTTACAGGCTCTCATACAGGTCCTCACTTCCTCATTAGAGACTCATTTGTGCTGATGCTGCTACCGCTGTGTGTGACGAACGTCACGAAAATAAACGGAACAACAAATCTTTGCTAATACCGAAGGCGAAGGTCAAGATGTCATACCAATCGACAACAGTCTTGCTGACGTTGTTGATGGGTTTAACAAAGAGAAGCCGCTTTCTAGCGCAATTGAACTACCTCTAACTGTTTTGTAGGGCTTTCTCGACAGCAACAGTCGACCCTTCCCCCATTTGCGGCCACAACATCGCCATCATCATCTTTCGCAGAAACGGGTGCAAGGTTTCCCTTCCCTTGACTAATGCTTCCAAAGTGCGAGCACCCGGCATTCTTGGTCGTCGTCGTCTGGCTGTCTCCTGTTCTGACGTTTTTAACCCTCTCCAAGCTGAACGTTTCGAAGAAATCACCAGCTAGCTGACAGCCGTGCAGTAGGTACTCCTCCGACGAACGGCGACGACAGTTGACGGCTGAAGGCATGTCAAAATCAACCTAAATTTGGGTCGGCGTTTGCCGAGAGAGCGAAATACAAAAAGAAAAACATCAGACGTTATTCGAATGATGGAATTGCTTTTCGACAGCAGCAGCGTCGGGGCGGGTGCGTTTCAAATAATACGAATGCCGTATTGGGATACATGTCTAGGACACGAATAAATGTTGACAAATTGAAAATAATTCCATTCGGAAGGGGGTTGCCGTATCGGAAGTTGGCTTTGAAGTTTTTTTTAGAAGTCTAGCGAAGCCTTGTCGTACCGGCTTTGGTTCATACAGCGTAACAGACTGCATATTTTAGTAACACTAAAGCGCTCGGTAGAGCTTTTCAAGTACTTGAGTTAACATCACAATGTAGAACCTTTACACTGTGGAGCAGAGCTAAATTTCTGCAATTGCTTTGAAGGAATTAGTCACTCGATTTTCATTCAGAGTAAATCGCGTTGGAATCCAATTTCAAAGCTGCATAGCGCTTTTAGGGACACATAACTTCAAAAGCAAACGGAAGGCACCAGAAAAAAGAAGTTTCTAACTTTTCTCACTTGCAGCATACACGAAAAAATAGTTTTCAGATGTACTAGTCGCCTATAAAGTTACATTTGTGAGAGAAAAATTGCGATTTGGGAGTTATGACGGGCATTGTGGCATCCTTTTTTTGACTCTGTCGTGTTTATCCTTAAGCAGCTCGAATTTCGTTTGATTGGAGCTGTAAATACAACGCGAGTGAAAAATCGTATCTATTTTTTATGTGATCATAAGTTTTGACCAAAATATTATATTTTATTGCGTCATAATGCGTGAGAAAGGCACCCACACGCTAAAAATGAACTACTCAAAATTGAGTCGAATCCGACTCATTTTCATTAAAAACGGGACAACTCAAAATTTGAGTAAAAGATACTACTTAAAATGATGATTTCGCGAAAGTTAAGCTTGGCCTTCCATCAATTTTTAATACGACAGATGCGAATCAAGTTTATCTATCTATCTAAGTGCATTTTACGACAAACAGACTCCTAGTTTAAGTGCAATCATCATTTCATTGAAGTAGTATCTTTTACTCAAATTTTGAGTTGTCCCGTTTTTAATGAAAATGAGTCGGATTCGACTCAATTTTGAGTAGTTCATTTTTAGCGTGCAGTGGCGTCGCGTAACCTCACTTTTTACCTGTGCACTGACCCAAAAAGTGAAAATTTTGATATGTTGACAGCCCAAATGGAAAAGAAAATTATCAGAGTTATTCTAGGCATTTCCGCACACCAATTCCTTAAATTTAAACTCAGTGCACAGGTAGATTGAGGTTAGGGAAACGCGACTATAGACACCACCACAATTTTACATAGCAAATTTTATAATTACGGTAAACTTTTAAACTTTCTCCAAAATTGAATTTTTTTTAGAATTTTTTTCCCTAAAGATAACATTTTCACAAAAATAACATTTCTTAGAAAATAACATTTCCTCGGAAAAAAAAATTATCAAAAAACCATTTCTACGAAAATATTATTTATTCGAGAATGGCATTTGGCGAAATTAATATTTGGCCGCAAATAACATGGGGGAGGTTCCTTCATCAGTGCTGCCACCTGGAAAAGTTTAGAGAAAAAGTAGAACCATGGAAATTTGACATGACATGATATAGAAAATGAGAATTAAAATGCCTCTAGAACGTTATAAACAAATCTTGTCAAACAATTTTTAGTTTGTGGGGTTAGAAGTTCAATAATTTTAAGCATTAACTGCTTATTCAAAAAAAAAATATAAAAATCGAGATATCATGTTTATTTTGTGTGTTTTTTTAAATTCTAACCCCGTAAACCAAGCTTTTTTTTTTTGAGAAACGTCCTTAATTTTTGTTTTATAACAAAAATATACTTCATTTCCTATACCACACCGTGTGAAATTTCAATGATTCTACTTTTTCTCTCGATGATAGCTGGTGGTCTTCTCCTCCCCTATTTCTCCGAAAATAAAATTTTCCCAAAAAGCAACAGTTGTCCGACAATTACATTTTCCCAAAAACGACTATTTCCCGAATGTTTTCCTCGATGAATGCTTCACCACTATACGTGCATGCAGAATGCAGATATAACTTAATCATAAAAAGGCGACGGGTATAATTGACGTTTGGCATAATTTTGAATTGTGAAAATTTTAAGCGTCAATTGGTATATTTGTTATCAAAATCAATACAATATATTTCTTTTCAAATTGACTTTTCTGCCTTATATCAAACAAACATCGCGTTCCTGTCTATTATCAAGCAAATAAGTAACAAAATTGACTTAGATTTACTGATACACCTACTGCTGAAGGGATTTTATACGTTCTTACCTTATTCTGGTTAAACTCTCCTAAATCCAGGGGCGTCTCGTGGACTTTTGGTACACCTGCAGACGAATTCCGAAGGTTCAAGAAAAAATTAAAAAATTTCCTCATAAAAAGAGATTCATAAATTCTCTTTCTCTTTCAAAAAATGTCTTCTCTTTATACCGCATTCCGATATACTGAAGAGAAAGAAAAAACTAAAATTTCGTGCAAAGAAAAATATTAGTTCTAATATTTTCCACTAGATGTCTTTTGACAACTATTTGCATACTGATTGTTCAAAACATCCTCATATTGGAAATAAAACTTGCTTTCGCTTATTATTACTCATTATGGGAAGTAGACACATTTATGCTTTTTCCCCAGAAAAATGCTTTTAATCCCAGAAAAATCTCTTATCCAATTTCTCCCACAAAAATTTGGAAGAAATTTAAATTCTTGTTTTCTTTTTCATCTGTCAAAAAATTTCTTCCACACTTTCGTCGGAATTCCAAAATAAGAAAATTTTGAAAATCTCTTCGAGAATTTCTTTTCTTACAAGAGATTTTTTGACCGGAATTCGGCTGCTGTTCTACCATCCTGCCAAAAAAAATACATCAAAAGCTGAGTGGTTTCGAATGAAAATTGTACATTAAATCTAATATTACAACATTTTCTTGTACAACTTAACCAAATATTAAAAAAAAAACAATTTAAATAGAAATGTTTTAAATTAAGATGCACATAAAATTTTAAACTCTCGCAAGTCGTCCGAAATCTAACTTGGTAACAGTTGGCGATAACTGGATATTGCTCAGAATAGAGATTTTTTAAATCGGCTCTTTCCACCATTCGGGGTGCACATAACCCATCGCCTCTAACAAATATAACTCTTTTATATTACCATTATTAGTATCATTGTTCTATGCGACTCCAGATTGTGATGACCAATGAGTCTTATTTAGAAGTTGAAATGTTTTCCAGTTATCATTTTTTCAAATTTAGTGAAAACTATACCTTTTCTCTATGTCGATTGATTTTGAGTATTCGTAAAAAAAGCCTTATTTGACGTTTCTTTTGAAAACTCAAACATTAATTTAATATTGTTCTTGATGCTGAACTGTTATTGACACTCCGAACGAGTCTAACCGAAGGTACGTCGCTTGATTGTTCTCGTCGATCGTCATTGATTGTTCTCGCAGCGCGTCGAACGGGTTGGACTCCTGCGCAACATAGCAGAACATGCATCTAAACGGACCCGCTTCGCATGCGAAAGAGGATGATGTGAGGAAACTGTGAAATCTGGCAACGCTCACGCTGGTTCTCTGACCTCGACCACCTCGAAGGTATCCCCGTCTATCGTAACACTGCTTCCCAGTCCAACTATTGTTGCTTCACATTTCAGGCGGGTGTACAGTTCTGCCACCTTTGTAAATGTTCGGCCGACAATGTCCATGTCATCCGCGAAACAAATAAATTGACTGGATCTGTTGAAAATTGTACCCCGGCTGTTACACCCGGCTCTCCGCATGACACCTTCTAGCGCAATATTGAACAACAGGCACGAAAGTCCAACACCTTGTCTTAGTCCCCGGCGCGATTCAAACGAACTGGAGTATTCCCCCGAAATCTTCACACAGTTTTGCACACTATCCACCGCTGCTTTGATCAGTCTGGATAGCTTCCCAGGGAAGCTGTTCTTGTCCATAATTTTCCATAGCTCTACGCGGTCTATACTGTCGTATGCCGCCTTGAAATCAACGAACAGATGGTACGTTGGGACCTGGTATTCAAGGCATTTTTGAAGGATTTGCCGTACAGTAAAGATCTGGTCCGTTGTCGAGCGGCCGTCAACGAAGCCGGCTTGATAACTTCCCACGAACTCGTTCACTAATGGTGACAGACGACGGAAGATGATCTGGGATATCACTTTGTAGGCGGCATTAAAGATGGTGATCGCTCGAAAGTTCTCACAATCCAGCTTGTCGCCTTTCTTGTAGATGGGGCATATAACCCCTTCCTTCCACTCCTCAGGTAGCTGTTCAGTTTCCCAGATTCTGACTATCAGTTTGTGCAGGCAAGTGGCTAGCTTTTCCGGGCCCATTTTGATGAGCTCAGCTCCGAAACCATCTTTACCAGCTGCTTTATTGGTCTTTAGCTGTGGATGCCATTCTTAACTTCCCTCAAGGTGGAGGCTGGTTGGCTTCCATCGTCCGTTGAACTGACGTAGTCATCTCCTTCGCTGCCTTAACTTTCACTGCCTGTACTCTCAGCGCCATTCAAATGTTCCTCGTAGTGCTGCCTTTCGATCACCACACGTTCGTCCGTCAAGATGCTCCCATCCTTATCCCGGCACATTTCGGCTCGCGGCACGAAGCCTTTGCGGGATGCGTAGAGCTTCTGGTAGAACTTGTGTGTTTCTTGAGAAGGGCACAGCTATTCCATCTCCTCGCACTGCGCTTCTTCCAGGCGGCGTTTCTTCTCCTGAAAAGGCGGGTCTGCTGTCTCCGCTTCCGTCTATAACGTTCCACGTTCTGCCGGGTACCTTGCTGCAGCGCAACCGCCCGCGCTGCGTCCTTCTCCTCCAGAATCTGTCTGCACTCTTCGTCGAACCAATCGTTCCGTCGACTTCGTCCCATATACCCGACGTTGTTCTCCGCTGCGTCGTTGATGGCTGTTTTGCCTGTATTCCAGCAGTCCTCATGAGGGGCCCCATCGAGCTCACCCTCTTCCTGCAATGCTGCATCGAGATACTCCGCGTATGCAGTGGCGAAGGTCGTCATATGTTTACTTCTAAATTAAATTTGAACCAGTTTTGAAACCGGTTGAGGCAATAGCTGAGGACATATATCTGGATACCTTTAAATGATATCAATCTTCAACGTTTCATGAAATACATTTTGATTTTAGGTGGAAGAGTCGTTGCGCCGAATGCTGCTTGGACCAATAACACGTTAGGCCGAAATCCATTTCGCCGAATTGAATGTTTTTCAGAAGTTATTAGGCCGAAAACCATATGGTCGAAAATTTCGATCGGACGAATAAGTCGTTTGCTCGAAGAAGCTATTTAGCCGAACAAGTTATTTGACCGAAACAGTTTGGCGGACCAGATCATTCGGCTGAAAGTTTCGTATGATCGGAAAAGACGTTAGGTCGAACAGGTCATATGGCCAACATTGTCGTTTAGTCGAACAGGTCGTTTGGGGCAGTGCCTCTTGTCAATAGAGATTCTCGGGTCATTCGAATGACAGTCAGTCGAAAAGGGAAAATTGCAGGGAAAACATATTTCTTGTTTTCGATTCAATATGTATTACTGACGTGTATTAGATGTTTGTGCCAATTGTGGAAAACCAATCAAATGAAAGCGTTTGCTGCTGTGAGAAGTGAGGAGAGGAAATTACTAGTGAGAAGTAATTCGTTTCACTGTGAGAAGTGAAGAAATAAAAGTGAAAAAAATGAGAAGTAAAAATTGAGAGTTGTGCAGTGAGATATGAGAAATGAGCTATGAGGAGTCTTATTTTTAACTTTTCATTTCTCACATCTTGCTTCTCACTTCACAATTTTGTCTTATCGTTTCTCATTTCTTGCTTCTAACCAACAATTTTTTAGTTTTAAATGTTCACACCTCGCTTTTCTCTATCCATTTCTTGCTTCCTTCCTCCTCGTTAACCGTTTATAACAATGTGAGGGATATTTCCAACTATTCGACTAAATGATCATTAATAATGTAAACAAATCATTGCTAACTCTAAGCAGTAACTCGTGATTAATATTGGCGCAATAAGAAATTATCATCGCATCACTTAAAAATAACAAGTATAAAGTACACAACACTTCAAACTAAGATAATCATCTGCTATCTGTGATTTTCCATCATTGAAATGTATTTGTTTGCTTCCGGTCTAGTTTTTATTTATATTTGCAACCGAGCAACATATTTGGCTTAATCCGAAACGGCATATTTGGTCGATTGTTTGGTCTCGGTGATAACAATTGCTCGGAAAACTAGTTTTCCCGTTAAATCCTCCGTTCAGCATTTTTGACCAAATGACCCGTTCGGCCAAATAAACCAAGTGGAGTCAAGCACAAGACACTGAACACGCAAAAATCATACAATGATGCAAACCACTTGTGAATCATTAATGATGGCGATGAGCCTGGTGCGATTTGACTCGCGCTTGATTCAAATCGTTGATGAGATTTAAGAATATGAGTTTTTTCCAACACTGATTGTAAGGCAAGCGGAATAGCATCAAAGAATCGATAAATCGATTATATTCGCAAGGCTAACTGCATTGTGAAAATAAATTGTTTGATTTTACATGAAATGGAATACAACCCGTGTACAAAACCACACTGGTGAGATTCGCAGGAAAAATGCGTGTGATTTTAGTGTTAACTAAAGTATTGTTTTGTTAGTTAAAATATGAGTACACCCAGGTTTTTTTTACACGGTTTGGATTTAGTCGTTTAAGACCTTCAGCGTCAATTAAACAATGAGTTAACCCCACGAAAAAATTCACAAAAAATCAAAGAAAATTCAGAGGGTATTTAAAAAGCTGTGAAAATTCATGTTAACCGAGAAATTAATGAATTCCAACCGTGTAAAAAAAAAACCTGGGTGTATGTACGGTTAAGTATCTAGAACACATTTTGATCTTCTACCATGTTGTAAATTGTGGAATCTGTAGAAAAAATTATCACTTGGCTGCCACTGATGCCATCCATGCGAATGAATATTTGTAGCACCTCCCTATGGAGCGCGCTCGTGATTCTGCTACAGACGGCAACTTTCTGACGTCGTACTTTGGGATCGTTCAGTAATTACGTAAGCATTTTTTCTTGGTTTTTAAACCCCCCTCCTCCCTTGTAAGATTTTCCCCATAGAAATTATTTTTTTGTTTATATGAAGAGTAAGAAAATTACAGACCCTCCCTCCCCCCCATATATGCTTACGTAATTATTGAACGACCCCTTTGAACAAATTCGTCTCGCCAATCTTCCTTTGCATAGAATGGTGGCCCTAAGAAGAACCGATTAGTTTCTGATAATGCATCTTTCGCATCACTAACAGCCATCGACGACGACCACACGACCCACGCCGCCACGTTTTCTTATAATCACTAAAGAAGGCCCATTAGTCCCGCCTCTTTGTTAAACTGTATGAGTGCAAATATTGCGTAACTGTAACACTCACCAAAAGGGCGTTGCTACAGGGTTAACTTTATTGTTTACAAGAAAGCAGATTTTCGTTCGAGATGCCGCGAAGAGCAAACCGCGGTCCCAACATAATTGGCATCGGCGGAGCTCGCTACGATGGTGGCTGTGGCAGCAGCGCAGTGGAGCATGTTTCTACTACAACGGTGGCGTCTGAAATACCATCGATTGGCTATCATCATTGAAAGCAGCTCTTAAGCCATAATTTGAGGCGAGACTAATTTTGATCAAAGTACAAATTATTCGCTTGGTGTTGGTGGTTTCAGATAGTTTCCGTCGGTAGCAAAATTACGAGCGTGCGTCAGAGAGAGCGCTGCAGAAAATCATTCGCATGAATAGCAGCAGTAGCCGTCAATTGAAATTTCCCCTCAAGATTATAAGTAGGTAGTCTGGTACTTGTTTCAGGTTTTATCTACCCATGCGAATACATTTTTGCAGATTCTCCTTCTGACGCGCCCTCGTGATTCTACTGCCGACGGAAACTTTCTTCTGTCACTATTCACCAAGCAATTATGATTTGCACTTTGAACAAAATTCGTCTCGACTAAACCTTTAGGACCACAAAATTGTGATCCTTAAGAGAACAGATTGATTTTCAATAATCCGCCTTCCCAACTACAAACTGCAACAAAACCAAATAAGAATCTTGAGAAAATGTTACTTGGTTGCTACTGATGCCATCCTTGCGAATAAATATTTGTAGCATCTCCCTCCGACACGCGTTCGTGATTCTGCTACGGATGGCAAATTTCTGGCGTCGCCGAGCGGTTAATTTGCAATTTTAATAAAATTCGTTTCGCCTCAATATTCCCTTTGTATAAAATGGTGGTCCTGAAAAGAGCCAATTTATTGATCCTGCAACAAAAGTAGATCCAGAACCATGCAAGAAAATTTCACTGGAGTGTCGCTTACGTCGACGATAGCCACTTGGTAGTTTGCTGCAAAACCGCTACCGACGCTATCGTTCTGTGCGTTCTCCGTTCACGCTCTCCGTGACCACTCACCGTGGATCGTCGAACAGAAAAGACGCGCGAGCGCGAATGATGGGCCTTTTTATACCAGGAGAAAATGAAACGGTGGGTCACAAGGCCTATAACATACATAATTCTGATGTCTGTGTTGGGAATGCATGAACGGGATTGGTTGGTCCTGACATTTTACTGGGTAGGTTTATTTTTTTCTTACTTATGGGTCCTGTACACCTCCCATGGTGCAAAGGGCCGACTTGAAAGATCTCTACCTGAGTCCAATTATCGCTCTAACCTGTTGCCAGGTTAGATTTCGGTCGACTTCTTTTATTTCTTTATTGAGGCTTCGCCGTCTGCCTCTGTTGCGATGTCCCGCTGGGTTCCAATCTAATGCTTGTTTACAATTTTCGTTTCCGCCCCTACGTAGAGTGTGGCCGACCCAGCCCCACTTCCGATCCCGAATTTCGGTTGCTATCGGCCTCTGCTCGTTGTTTGAGATCCAGTTGTGAGGCCACCAGGCCCGAATTATATACCGCAGGCATCTGTTGATGAACACCTGCAGCCGTTGAGTGTTCTCCACTGATACACACCATGTTTCGCTAGCGTAGAACAGCACGGATAAGATTTTTTTTAATAATTTATCGTAAATAATCAAAAGATTCAATGAAATTGACAAATTGCTGGAGAGTTTTCAAGTCGATTGTTAGATAAATCTCGAAAATCTATCAGGGCGGATCTATCAGTCGATTGTTAGATAAATCTCGAAAATCTATCAGATGTATTGATCAAAATGAAATAAACCGAAACGATTTAATGCAATGAACTAGCATAACAAATATAACATTCTCTGAGCCATGCGAGATTTGCTGCAAAACGCTTAATGCAAAGAATCACAACTTTTTGTTTTGGGTAAAATAAATCAGGAAAATTAGTGTCATTGAGCTCTCCAGTTTCCGGGCTCATAACAAAATTGGAAAACAATTTCCTGATGTTCAAAGAGAAAATCCAAACATATTGCGTATTTGAACGTGCTGTCTTCAAGCACGCCATTTCCATTGGACTCAACAACCATACTATCTTAGACTTTTTCTTATAAGGTACACTGGAGGAAGTGGAAAAGGAAAAATCGATATTTCATGTTTTAATTAGTGCTAAATCAGTTTGAATGATTTAAAAGCATTCAATCATTATGGGATATCAAAAACAGTCAAGGCATGAACACCGCTTGATGGAATATCAGGGTTTTTCTATTTTAAAGTAGGATTTTTGTTCTCACAATGCCTTGCGTATTCGGTCTGAATGAAGACTTTGCTTTGATTTCACTGAATTGGATTTTTCTGAACTTCCATCAACCTACCATTCGTAGTATAAACTCGTTACAAACGGGTAGCGCAATGATGACCACCGGTACCAAAGGCTCATAAAACAAACAAAAAACCTCTGACTACATGCATTGTGTCTATTGTCTGACAAGATAGGCAGCCGGTCGCCGTTTAAATGCGCGTTCGTACGTATCAAAAAGATCTGCTTTGCCATTAAAATTGCGAAACTTTTGAAACGCACCTCAATGCTTCTACACGAGCGAGCACCCGCACAAATGCGCAATTAATAAGTATCAAGATATGTGGTGCGCGCCGGTTTGGCTAGCAACAACCCGATCCAGAAAGCTGCAGCTCGACCTTGTCCGCTAGATTCGATTCGGATGATGCCCCTTTATCAGAGTGACCCATGTAGGTTATGTGGTACTAATGGCGTCGTCCGTCTCCATCGCCGACTGACGCCATCCCGGCGGATGACCTTTTTCCTATAATCTACCACCGCCATGGCTTCCGCGGTGTCAATCTCCGACTGAACTAACAAGAAAACCAAATCAATCTCCCGCTGTTGATAAATAATCCTCCCGGGGGTTGACAGCATTAGCTTAGCAGTTTCGCTCTTGGCGTGGGAGTCATTTCGGCCGTTGTCCGTCACACGACAATGAACCTCAGTTACTGGCGCTTGGCGAAATCGGGTTGAAGGTTGTTCGGAATGTGGGACCACTGCAGGAGAAAGCTTTTAGTAGCTAGGCGGGTCGCCTTATTACCCTGTCATTAGGATGCGATGTGTTGAATAGTGAGCAATGGATTAGCGATGAGGCCGTTTTGTTTTCCTAATGATTGCTTTTAGTGAATTACGATTGTGATGATAATGTCAGAAATCGCCTTGAATTAAATAATTAAATATTGGATGGTTCAACGGTGCTGTGGTTATTTCGTAGTAGCCCATTCATTATTGGTTGAACTTTAACGACCACAATTTACTTTTGTGCTCTTGTTTGACCTTTTTTTTCGAGTACTCATTTTAATGTTACTGAGAACAGATCGACCGATTATTTGAAATATTAATTACGCCCATTTTGGCTGAACAGCGCCAATCGAATGAATGGGGTGGCGAGAACCCATACTTTATTCGAGTGCTGATTGCGCCACAAGCTCCGTCGAGTACTACACCAGAGACACAGACGGTTGTCTGGCCTATCACGAAATCGTCAACCGAAATGGCCAGCCTTCAACCCTATTTGTGTGGCGTTTGAGATTTTCGGATTTTCGTTCAAATCTTGTGAGCCAACAGCGCCGCCGAGCAACGAACAATAACAAGGTCAGTTTTTTTTCGGGGCCCGCTGGCAGTCGAACTCAAATGTTCCGAAATCTGTCGTGCACAAACATTCACACACGCCTCATGCAGGCACACAAACTCGTTTCGCATTACAATCGCTTGCTCGCACGGGCACGGGGCTCAGCTGGAGAGGCCCATCACCAACTGTGAAAAAAATGACGATGAATAATCCACTAAGCAATTGTAGTGCCTTTCTAGTTATTGGTTAAGAGTTGAATCTCTGAGCCACACCTTTCAGTAGGCACAACTCTTCTCTTACGAACTAATCATTTTACATTGTGACAGATGTTTACGACGTCAAACGCCGTAATTTATTTATTTTGTGATTAACATAAATGTATCATTTCAAGAGAAGTGGAAAATATTTCCAACCGATTTTTTTTCTGGACTGAACCTTTCTGCTTTGACGTATAATAATAATAATAAAACGGATAATCATAATAAAATTCAATAAAAAATCTTATAGTTCACTATATTTTAACTATTAGCCAGGTTGACATATTTTTAATAACTCAGTTTAAAATAAGCTGACTTTCAATAAACAATGTTTTAAATATAAAAATAAAGCCTTTCAATACAATCCCATCATAGAGAAAGGAAAAAAAAACGTCTCAAGCATCAAACAGGGCCTTGTTGTGTTCGTTTTCTTCGTTATTACTCGTCGGGCTGACTCGGGCCCGCTGATATGGCGAGTTAAGTAGTGGGCTACATGGTGTGGCCTGCTTTCGAATGATGAAAAATTGCTACCCTTTCAACTTGGCTAATGGCGATGACTGGGACGACCGGCGGCGACGACGACCACGACAACGCGATCCATTCTCCTGGGAACTCTCCGTTGGTAGTTTGTTGATTGTTAGATTTTGGAAAGGGCCCGCTCGCCTCGCCAGAAAAATTCGCCAAAATGCAAACCGAATCG
The DNA here is from genome assembly GCF_024139115.2 of Armigeres subalbatus. Taxonomy (NCBI): domain Eukaryota; kingdom Metazoa; phylum Arthropoda; class Insecta; order Diptera; family Culicidae; genus Armigeres; species Armigeres subalbatus. Next base: position 195,816,129 of record NC_085140.1, on the reverse strand, counting down.
CAGGGGAATTCGGGCCGTGGCGATAGTGAAGTGTGGCCCCGTTGATGGCGCGAGCTATCCTAAAAATTTGGCACGACATCGCGGCGGCATCGACGGCGGTCACGACGACAACGGCAGCTAGTGGTGGTGTGCGGAGGACTCGGTTGTGGCCGTTGGGTGATGGTAGAAAACCGAGGCGGGAAATATGAAAGATGATGATTAGACCCCGTGGTGCCATAAACGTAGAGTTCCTATGGGGAGAGTTTCTGTTTATTAGGACAGCTGGGCAGAGTGGTTTGTGGGAAAATGATATACGATTTCGACGAAATGAACATTTGTTTGATTCAAATATTAATCGTTGTCTTATATTTATATTAACGATGTTTTTTCTTCTTTTTTTTTTGCAGGTAATTTAAACATATTTTCAACTTAGAATCTACGAACGTTTTCAATCTGAAGTAAGTAAATTATGGTATTTTGGAATAAAGAATAATAGGTTAACAATTTTTGGCATATTTATTTCACTCAACTTCAATACCATAACCGTACGTTTGCACCTTATGCTTAACTCAACTTATTAGGTTCTGTACAACATCTGGCTGCAGCTTTTTCTTCATGTCTTCTTCGAATTTGACCTCCTTGGGATGTGTCCGTAGTGCCTACTTCATAATAGCCAGTATTTTTCGTTAGGCCTATGTTATGGTGCGTTGTTGGCAAGGGATTCATGTCCTTGGGTACGAAAGTGATCCCGTTGGATTCGTTCCACTCCAGGACAACGTTTGAATAATGGCATAAAACTAGATCAAGTCAGAAGATCGTAGGGCTCTCGTGTTGCTTCAACATAGGAAGTAGACGCTTCTGTAGACACTCCTTGAGGTAGGTCACCCCGTTTACAGTCCCGGTAGTCACGAGAGGTGAACTCTTATTGCAGGCCTGGTAGCGGGTCAATTTTTTCGGGTAAGTCACTTAAAAAACTCTTTTTCTCGTAAAAAGTCACTACCGTGGACTCCCGATAATTTGAACGGTACCTCATTCAAATTAACGGGGTTCATTTTTAATTTGAACTTCTGATTACTCTATTTGCATCAGAAAAAATGGTTTCTGGCTGCTCTCTTTGCTGGTTTGTTTTGATTCTGCGTTCTCTCTGTTTTACGATGTTCCATTTTTCTTTTCTTGATTCCACGTTCTAAATGACGTTTGAACTTTTTTTTAAATTTAAACGATGTTTAAACGAACGGGACTCAAATTAAAAAGTGTTCAGATTAAAAACGGTAATATTACTATGGAGTCTCCAGTAGCCTTGCCTACAAAGGCGTGGGATTGCCAATCCGGAGATGGCGAGTTCGATTTCCGGTCCGATCTAGGATGTTTTCGGGTTGGCAACATTCTCGACACCCTGGGCATAGTATATCCATTGTACTTGCCACACAAGATACACATTCATGCAATGGCGGGTATAGAAAAGATTTCAATTAATGACTGAGAAAATGCTAATAAAATACTAATTTGAAAAAGCAGGCCAAGTTCCAGTTGGAATGTAGATTGAAGAAGAAGAAGAAGATTACTGGGGGTTCACGGTATTTTAAACTATTCTGATCAAAACTAAACGTTGGGGTTCTACGTCCAAGCTTCATGAACTACATTATCCTAGCATGGCGAAAAAAATTCAAATAATGTAACACTTTGTGTACTCGTCGATGAAGTTGCTTTATAGTAAATTGATAGATATAAAGAAAATGAACTTCTTAGGCTTGTTAGTTCTAAAATCGTTCTCAACTTTTTCATGCCTTCAAATTCCCATTAAAACTTTGCCAGCCTTTTAATTCGATTATTAGCTTTTCAATAATAATTTAATGGCCAGATTTTATGTCACTATATTCATGAATGTTTAGTAATTCTGCGATCGAGAATACATACTGAGGTGGCTCAAAAATCACTATTTAAATTTTTTTGATGGGCCGAGGTTTTCAGCAAAACATTCTGTATTAAATTCTTCAAGACCTGAATGAGTATCATAGTTCTTGCTGCACATAAAAGAAAGTCTTCTCCATTCAGCTCGGTCCATGGCTGCACTTCGCCAACCACGCAGTCTGCGGAGGGTCCGCAAATCGTCCTCCACCTGATCGATCCACCTTGCCCGCTGTGCACCTCGCCTTCTCATTCCCGTCGAATCGTTGTCGAGAACCATTTTCACCGGATTACTGTCCGACATTCTGGCTACGTGCCCGGCCCACCGCAGTCTTCCGATTTTTGCGGTGTGAACGATGGATGGTTCTCCCAACAGCTGATGGAACTCGTGGTTCATTCGCCTCCTCCACGTACCGTCCGCCATCTGCACCCCACCATAGATGGTACGCAACACTTTCCTTTCAAAAACTCCCAGTGCGCGTTGGTCCTCTACGAGCATCGTCCAGGTCTCGTGCCCGTAGAGAACTACCGGTCTTATAAGCGTTTTGTAGATAGTCAGTTTGGTACGGCGGCGAACTCTATTCGATCGAAGCGTCTTACGGAGTTCAAAGTAAGTACGATTTCCAGCCACTATGCGTCTCCGAATTTCTCTGCTGGTATCGTTATCGGCGGTAACCAGTGAGTGCAAGAATTCTTCAACTACCTCGATTTTGTCACCACCGATAGAAACTCGTGGTGGGTGGCTTGCATTGACCTCTCTTGAGCCTCTTCCTATTATGTACTTCGTCTTCGACGTGTTGATGACTAGTCCAATCCGTTAAGCTTCGCTTTTCAGTCTAATGTAGGCTTCCTCCATCCTCTCAAAGTTACGAGTTTAGCACCGCCTAAACGTTAACCGATTTGGCTGAAATTTTGTCCAGAGCATCAGGACATCAAATAGATCCGAATAAAAGGGCGGCCCATCAGAAAAATTGAAAAAACTTTTTTCGATACTAATTTGAGGCACCCTAATACATACATATTCCGAAGCCTAACTGTAGACCTGGCTGATTTTCTAACATATTCCAAAAAAAAAAACTATTAAGCTTAATAATAAATTGAACTATTCAAATTGAAACTTAATTCTACATGAAATTCCTGGTGTGATAAAGAATCAAAAAGTGAGCGAGGAACTGCTCAAATGGTCAAACGATCAGTTCTTGAGAATTTCACAAATTATATTCTGATGATAGTTGCATAAACTCTAAAAGTTCAAATAAGGTAATTTGAACTACCGTTTGATATTACAAAGCAGCCTAAATAAGGTTTCAAAATATTTCTTTGGCCAACAAAATCTGTGATATGATTTACTAAAATTTCTAGATTTGGTATATGAAACCCCTAAATTTATTTTAGAAGAGATTCAAAAGTTTTCTTCTGCATCATACTGCGACCTTAAAACCCAGAAAATATTATTTGATTTCGCTATTTCTGTAAACAGTCTTATTTTCTAAATGCCACATTTTATTTAATTTTCAAAAGTTGTTCAAGCCAACAGAGTGACCTATTTTTGCTTTATTAGCTTTGAGGTTGAAATAATTCGGTATCTAGCAATTTTGTATGCAATTTTAGATAAAAAAGGCATTTTTACATATAGAGAGGTTGTATAAAAAGTTCGACATCATACAAAACATTGTTCCCCACAATAATGTAGAACCTGCTGCAAAATTGTTGTTTAAATTAAAAATATAATTCTGTGTAACAATTTATAACTCACTGTATAGTTATTAACTTCATATAAAAGTTAAATTTTAACACCTTTTCCACAATAACAAGTGTTACTGGTAAAATCATCCCAAATCATATTCATCAAGTTCTCACGCGTGATTGAACTCGTTTGCAATTTCAAAGGAGCTTGAGTTGCTCATGCCAAATCGCGTCGTTTCAATCTCACCGATAAATTAACCTAGGCCAGCGGTTCTCAACCGGGGGTACATGTACCCCTTTTTTTTTTTTTTTTTTTTTTTTCTTGAGCAAGGGTAAACGGAAATCTGCAACCAGACACCTGAGGAGGTACTCAGGTAGTGTGGGGATGGGTATGTCATGACTGTAACTCTTACCCGACCCACTAAAACCAAAACCCTTTCGCCAGTCCGTACCCCGGCCCGCAATTAAGCAATACATCAGGGGGACTATTGAGAACGCTCACGCCTATGCTAACGCACTTGACGTCAATACACACAACATCGACTTCAAGGGTGGCTACCTCACCACCCGTCGATCGCAAGCTATGATAGTAACCTAACGGTCCGTATCATAATCTCACGTTGGAGACGAGCACCCCGACAACAACCACCGCGCGTGAACCGCAATGACCTCTATATCTACATACTGAGGTCCCCGCAGCCCACCCGCGACATGTTGGTTGTCGGGGTGAGCAAGGTGTTCACTGCATCACAGGTGCCCTTACTGCATTCGTTGGTTTTGTTCAAGACGCCACCACCGCTGCAGTTTCGACATGATCTGTTGAGATGATGTGTTCACCGCATTCCATATAGCTTCTTCCCGGCACATCCTCTCGACGAGGTTGTCCGGGGTTGTATCCATACCACTAATAAGCAGCATGGTATTGCGTTCTACCTCGAATCGCGGGCATGCGAACGTCACATGCTCTGCCGATTCTACCTCACCTACACATTCAGGACACTCCGCAGAATCTGCGAAGCCAAACCTGTGTAGGAATTTCTTAAAGCAGCCATGTTCAGACAACACCTGTGTTAGGTGGAAGTTGACTTGACCATGCTTCCTATCAACCCAGTTGGACACATCTGGAATCAGTCTGTGGGTCCAACGACCTTTGACTGCGGTGTCCCATGCTCTTTGCCATTTGAGCAACGAAGCTGCTCTCTTGACACGTCGCACTTGCACTGAGTCCCTTTCGTTGTAGCACTCCACATCCTCCTCTAGGAGTGTGTCGATCGGCATCATTCCAGCTATAACGCACACCGCCTCATATGATATGGTGCGATATGCGCTCGCGACACGTAAGCACATCAGCCGGTGTACTCTGATCAATTTCTTTACATTGTACTCGGCTTTTAGTGCTACGGCCCATGCCGGCACGCCATAACGGATGATAGACAATGCTACGCCAGCTATCAGCCTACGCACTTGACTATGCACCGCCGATCTGTTGGACATCATTCGTGATAAAGATTTTATCGCCAATGAAGCCCGCTGACATGCATAATCGACGTGGCTCGTAAAATTGAGCTTATCATCGATCATCACGCCCAGATGCTTGAGAGACCTCACGGAGTTAACTGTGCAGGTCCCTACTCTTATCCTAGCCTGTTGCAACCCATGACGGTTATGCACTACCACGACTTCCGTCTTGTGGTGTGCAAGGGATAACCGTCTCGAGTTGAGCCATTCCTCCACTCTGCCAATCGCGTATGAAGCCTTCAATCTAACTTCGTCGAGAGTGTCACCTGCTACTTCTAGCATTACGTCATCCGCGAAGCCTTCTATCTTCACTCCGGCCGGGAGACTTAGGCGTAATACTCCATCGTACATAATATTCCACAGAACCGGTCCGAGGATCGATCCCTGTGGAACACCCGCTGACACTACGATCGACTTTCGACCGGCATCAGTGTCGTATAACAGCACCCTATTCTGAAAATAGCTTTTCAGTATCCTGCACAGGTAATCCGGAACTCTCAATCGGTGCAGGGAGTCAGCAATTGCTGCCCAGCTAGCATTGTTAAACGCGTTTTTTACATCAAGTGTAATCAACGCGCAGTACCTAATACCTCTTCTGTTTAAATCTCTCGCTATCTTGGCCGTATCCGTTACCGCTCGAATTGCTTCGATGGTAGAACGGCCCTTACGGAAGCCATACTGGTTGCTAGATAAGCCACCAGCACACTCTGTATAAGCCGACAATCTATTCAGAATGACCCTCTCTAGCAGCTTTCCAGCTGTGTCGAGTAAACAAATTGGTCTGTATGCCGAAGGATCCCCGGCTGTTTGCCAGGCTTCGGTAATAGCACCAATTTCTGCCGTTTCCATCGATCTGGGAAGTTTCCTTCGTCCATGCATCTCTGGAGGCAGCTCCTGAACATATCTGGATTGGCAAGAATGGCGTGTTTAAGGGCCAGGTTTGGAATACCATCCGGGCCTGGCGCCTTATTGAGCTTAAGTTTTCTTGCGGCTACGATAAGCTCTTCGTTAGTCACTAGCGGTACCGCGTCGACTGACTCGTACGGTGTAGCGGGCCAGTCCGATGGTTCATGTGTCGGAAACAGTCCCTCTACTATACTGGCTAACAGCTCTGGGGATCTTTCAGGAGGTGTGCTATTGGTCCTAGACATCACTATCCTGTATGCATCGCCCCACGGGGTGTCATTCGCCATCCTGCACAGCTGTTCGAAGCAGGCTCGCTTGCTACATTTAATCTCGTAGTTCAGAGCTCTGCTCGCTGTCCGGAATACCCTCGTCTATCGAGTCGCTCAGCGTCTGTTCTAGCACGTCGCAACCTTCTTTTAGCTTTAAGACAGGTTCTACGAAGATCTGCAATCGTGTCAGACCACCAGTACACTGGTTGTCGATTTCCTGGGGGCTGGGTCTTCCTTGGCATCGCCACGTCGCAAGCACGTGTAAGTACTTCCGTCAGGTCGTTACCGCTTAGTCCTGTAGTCCTGCTCACCCAGCGCAGCGCCTCCACCAACAGCTCTTGATTGAACTGTGACGTGCGCCATCCGGGATCCGTTGCACCACCTCTTCTCGTCGTAGTTCTCCGGGTATACTCGACCATAAAACGTACTTCCTGATGGTCGCTAGAAGTATGACCCTCGTGGACCATCCATCTCGGTTCTTCAGTCCATCCTGCGCTGCAGAAGGTGACATCGATACATGAATCACCGCTCGGTCCTCTGAACGTTGGCACTTGACCTTCGTTCAGCAGAACTACGTTCAATACCGCTAGTGACTCTAACAGGATATGACCTCTAGCGTTAGTAAACCGGGAACCCCAGTCCATTTCCCACGCATTGAAGTCACCTGCTACAACTAATGGTTTAAGGCCAGTTAGCTTCGCCGCAAGAGTATCAACTACCCTAGTGTACTGCTCTATACTCCATCTAGGAGGACAGTAGCAGCTACAAAAGTAAACACCGTTTACCTTTGCTATGACGAAACCCTCATCGTTAGGCGAAGATATTATCTTCTGGATGGGGTAGCGCCCACAAGTCCAGATTCCCACCATACCGGACTTGTCCGCAATCCAGCTGCCGTTTCCAGCAGGGATGCGGTATGGGTCGCCCAGCAGGGCAACATCAGCTTTACACTCGATAACCGACTGTTGTAGCAGCAGCTGGGCCGCCTCGCAGTGGTTCAAGTTTAGCTGTGTTACTTGCATGTCTGGACCCTTCTAGAGGCCGGACAGGCCTGCGCACCGGTGAGATGCCTGTTGTCTGCCCCGTAGGACAGATCAGGCATCTCGGTGCAGCCTGGCAGGTGCGAGCCTGGTGGTTTTCGGCTCCGCACCTACGGCACAGCTTACTACGGTCAGGTCCCTTACAGTCATAGGACTTATGACCGTGGCCAAGGCACCTGTAGCAGGCCTGATTGGGTTGGCTTGTGCTCAGCGAGCACACCGACCAACCCACCTTCAGTTTTACCTTATCCAGCACCTTCTTGGCCTCAGCCATAGGTACTTGGAATGAGGCAACCTGCATTCCCGCAAAGCCTTTGCGTAACCGAATCGCGGATTCCTGGATCTCGACATTACACTGATCCTTCAGTGCGTCTACCAGGTCTCCGGCTTCGGTTATTTCATCCATGCCCTTGCACTGGATGTTCAGGACTGGGCACAGGGCTCTAACCTGGACCCTGTCACCCAGGACCTCTTCCGTCAACTTTTTATACTCGGAACTCTTCCGAGTAGCATCCCGCTTCAAGACGAGAATCATCTCGCCTTTGCGCGTTCTTCGGATGCAGTTGACATCCTCCTAGACTAGAGAGCTTCTCGGTGCCTCTCATAGTCTTTAGGACTTCGGCGTAGCTTTTATCGTCAGCCTTGACAATGATCGCTTCACCTCTATCCTTCCGCTTGCCACTCCCACTAGAAGGCGCACCCTTTTCCTCACGGGCTCTACCCTTCTTGGCGGTGGCTGGATCCTTTCCCTTGGTCGCACTCCTTGCGACCTGCTGGCGGCTTCTTTTCTCCTTTTTAGGATTCACTACCTTTGTCCATGGTAGATCTTCCTCCCGGCGGTCCTCTGGTATCTTCCTAGATGGAGGTACCATTTTCCTCTCGGTCTCCACTCGGACCTTTTCTGCGGTCCGTGCCGAGGCTTTATTAGCTACTTTCAGGTCCGCCTCCTGCGTGACCCTACTAAGCTTAGGAGTTGCTCCGCTGTTAGCCATACGCCGTTTAAGTTCTGCAGTCTGGCTCTCCGCCAGCTGCTTCCCTTCTGCAAGGAGCCGAATCTTCGATTCGGCCTCCTTCGAGGCCTTCTTGGCTTGGCTAACCGCCAATTCCTTTTCTTCAGTAAGAAGACGGATCTTGTGCTCCGCCTCCTTACTGGCTTCCAGCAAGGACTTCCACTCCGACTTCGCCTCCACGACTAGAGCGCAGAGGGTTAGTACGGCCTGTTTTAAGTCCTTACTATAATTCACTCGGTTGTCCAGGAAGGACATGATTACGTCCGAAACGTCCGTAATCACCTCCATCGTCTGGACTCCATCCTCACCGTGGTTAGTCATCACCGAGTTAATGACTTTGGTCAGAGTGGGGCCGTCCATCTTAACATCCACCGGCACCCCTGCCGTCCCACCACGGGCTCCGCCATCGCCTCCCCGGCGATCTTTGGGGTGACCGATCAAAGGCCACTGCGCCTGGCGAAAGGGTTCTCCTTGTCGCCATTCGCCTCACCTCCTTCCTTCGTCGTTTTTGTAATTTTTAATGGGAAACTCATGTCTGTTGGGTCCCCCTTGCGGCTGCTGTCGAATCCTGTTGGTGTAGTCGCCTTCGCGATCACATGGTTATCTATACATACCTTGCGGCATGCAGGGAGGCCATGCGAGGGTTGACACTTTCGTGTTCAGAGCCAGATCAGCGCTAGTCAGGAAGGAGCATCTGAGCCTACTCCCACTCAGCTACCAGCTGAGCCACAGGATTGTACCGCGTGCCACAAGGCCTGCCACGGTTTTAGGGGACGGAAGACAGCCTGGCCATTAGCCCATTCGCCGTTTCAGGTCGGTGTCACCCGGCCTTACTAAGAGAATAGAATAACCAGACTACCAGCCCTTGCGTTCACAATATCTCAATATCCAAAACAAGACCAATAACATGCAACCAGTATACCATAATCAGGATCTTACTGGGATCAATCCTGATGTGCCAATGGCACTCCCTGGGCTTGTGCTTTTGAAGCGGCACACAGTCGCTTTGATAGAGTCTGATTACGGGCACTTGTGTTTTTTGGGAGGGATTTTAGCAGAGCCCACTGCTAAATCCCACCACGCCCTAGGCAGTTCTCCCTGACTCGCAGACAGCTGGGGAGGGGTCGTCAAGCCCTTGGACATGGTCCATGCTGTCCCTACTGTCCCTGCTGCCCCCGTACATGTACCCCTGGGGGTACCTAAGTTGGCTCCAGGTGGTACCTCGGACAATAATGCGTAATGGCGGATGTATTTGTTCCAAGAGGCTCGGAAGCCTCCTTCCAAGAGGCTCGGAAGTCTCCTTCCAAGAGGCTCGGAAGCCTCCTTCCAAGAGGCTCGGAAGCCTCCTTCCAAGAGGCTTGGAAGCCTCCTTCCAAGAGGCTTGGAAGCCTCCTTCCAAGAGGCTCGGAAGCCTCCTTCCAAGAGGCTCGGAAGCCTCCTTCCAAGAGGCTCGGAAGCCTCCTTCCAAGAGGCTCAGAAGCCTCCTTCAAAGAGGCTCGAAAGTCTCCTTTTAAGAGGCTGAAAAGCCTCCTTTCAAGAGGCTCGGAAGCCTTCTTTCAAGAGGCTGAGAAGTCTCCTTTCAAGAGCCTCGGAAGCCTTCTTCCAAGAGGCTCAGAAGCCTCCTTCCAAGAGGCTCAGGCCTCCCTCCAAGAGGCTCAGAAGCCTCCTTCCAAGAGGCTCAAGCCTCCCTCCAAGAGGCTCAGAAGCCTCCCTCAAAGAGGCTCAGAAGCCTCCTTCCAAGAGGCTCAGGAAGCCTCCTTCCAAGAGGCTCAGAGCCTCCTTCCAAGAGGCCTGGAAGCCTCCTTCCAAGAGGCTCAGAAGCCTCCTTCCAAGAGGCTCAGAAGCCTCCTTCCAAGAGGCTCAGAAGCCTCCTTCCAAGAGGCTCGGAAGCCTCCTTCCAAGAGGCTCGGAAGCCTCCTTCCAAGAGGCTCAGAGCCTCCTTCCAAGAGGCTCAGAAGCCTCCTTCCAAGAGGCCTCAGAAGCCTCCTCCAAGAGGCTCGGGAAGCCTCCTTCCAAGAGGCTCAGAAGCCTCCTTCCAAGAGGCTCAGAAGCCTCCTTCCAAGAGGCTCAGAAGCCTCCTTCAAGAGGCTCGGAAGCCTCCTTCAAGAGGCTCAGAAGCCTCCTTCCAAGAGGCTCAGAAGCCTCCTTCCAAGAGGCTCAGAAGCCTCCTTCCAAGAGGCTCAGGCCTCCTTCCAAGAGGCTCTGGAAGCCTCCTTCCAAGAGGCTCGGAAGCCTCCTTCCAAGAGGCTCAGGCCTCCTTCCAAGAGGCTCAGAGCCTCCTTCCAAGAGGCTCAGAAGCCTCCTTCCAAGAGGCTCGGAAGCCTCCTTCCAAGAGGCTCAGGCCTCCTTCCAAGAGGCTCGAAAGCCTCCTTCCAAGAGGCTGGAAGCCTCCTTCCAAGAGGCTCAGAAGCCTCCTTCCAAGAGGCTCGGAAGCCTCCTTCCAAGAGGCTCAGAAGCCTCCTTCCAAGAGGCTCGGAAGCCTCCTTCCAAGAGGCTCGGAAGCCTCCTTCCAAGAGGCTCGGAAGCCTCCTTCCAAGAGGCTCGGAAGCCTCCTTCCAAGAGGCTCGAAAGCCTTATTTGAATCGATTCAGAAGCCTCATTCCAAGAGAAATTTACCCAAGATATCCTCTGGATATTCCCATAGAATACCTCCGGAAATTGCTTGATACTTGTCCCAAGTATTGTCTAGGCATTCCTTCAGGAACTAGAAATTATCCCAGGAATACCTCCGTGATTTCCCCAAGAATTCTTTCGGAAACTCCCCGACATTCCTTTCGAAAATTCCCTCAGGAATTCCCCTGGTAGCGCAGCTTGGGCACTGTTGTCCTTCGGACATCAACTGGAGTGAGAAGGTACGTCTTGAGCTTCTGTCCACCAGGAGATGCGACTCAAACAGCGTCTGAGCTTTTAAAATATTTGAGTGTAAGGTGGCGGACAATACTCGGCGGTATAAAGGTGTTATATCAGGTGTATACAGGGCTGGATATTGTTGAGATTACGTCAGACTGGGCAAGTTGTTCGAATGCCGGAAGAGCGTCAAGCAAAGATAATACTCAGTAGAGAATTCGGAAGAGGCCGTAGGCTTCGTGGTAGGCCCAAAGACTTTCTCCGGAAATTCCCCCAGAATGTTTTCTTGTAATTCCTCCACAAATTCCCCTAGAAAATACTCCGGAGATTACTCCAGAAAATAATTTTCCTAAGAATTCCTTTCAAAATATCCCTCCAAATCTCAGGATTCTTCCTAAAATTCCCCCTCAAATTTCTACGGAAATTCCCTGTCGTCCTCCGGGTATTCCCTCAAGTAATTGTTCGGATATTTGCCCATGAATCCATCTGAATATACTTTGGTCATTCCCTTTAGAATTCCACCAAAGTTTGCCCCAGGAATTCCTTCAAAAATACTCCAAAGACTTCCTCAGGATTTTTTTCCAGGAATTCTTCTGGAAATTCCCGAGGAATCCCTTCGGAAATACCCCAAAAAATTTCTTTAGAAAATTCCCTCAGAAATTCCCTCAAAACTTTCACCGGAATTTGCCCCAGGAACTTTTCCGAACATTTCCTAGGGGTTTTTCCGCAAACTGCCCCAAGAATTCTTTTGGAAACTCACCCAAGACTTCCCTCGGAAATTTTCCCGAATTTTCTTTCCTCCGGAAATTGCTCCAGGAATGTCTCCAAAAATTCTCTCAGGAATTCCTCCGGAAAATTTCTTCGGGAATTCGGTTGAAAATTCCTTCAGAAATTCTTCCGAAAATTATTACAGCAACTCCTCCGGAATTCCTCCAGAATTTCCTTTAGAAATTTCACAGGAATTCCTGGGGAAATTCTTCAAAATTCCTGCAAGAATAACTCCTGCAGACGCTCCTCCATTTTCCCATTTCTTACGTTTATTGTAGGCCCTTCTCATACGTTACGCTATTACAATAGTGGAGGGGAATCAAGCGAAGAATTTCTCGATATTAATGGTAAATGCTCACCAGAAATCTTTCCCTTCTGTTCCCCGATACTGATCAGTTTTCTTGCGCGACATGGCGCCCATTGTTGTCAGTTTGAATACATGTAATCAACAGCATTTGCATATGAAATAAGAAATCCTAATCCCATGTAACGGCAGCTGATGTGACAAACTCGAAGTTGTAATCACGAGAGATCTATCGGTATCACAAAAGATAATCAACCGTACTATATCAAACCATTTTATGCTAATCCCTCTGGCTGACCGTCCTGTTGCCCGACCACTTTCTGCTGCATAACGACCATCTCATCGGTGCATTTGCGTGCTTTGCCAAGGTCTGTAATCTTACGTCGCGTCGGCAGTTGAGGCCAAAAACCCTAATATATTACAAAAATATAATACACTAAGTTCCTTATGGAAGGGTCTCCTCTGCTAGTGAATGTTTTGTAATCTGCGGAACATTTCGGCATGACATGGGTCGATTATCTTGTTTGTATCACTTCCGGCGAACAAATAAATTGGACAAACATTGCGATTCGAGCTAACCCTTATGACGCTGATGTTGTTCGTTTCGCAGAATCGATACATTGAAGATGGATGTGTTGTCCTTGATGACAAGAGCAGCTCAAGCATCGAATGACATATGATTAAAGTTCGTTCACTGAGTTTAAATAGTTTGACAATTGTTGAACAGTCTGCAAGAATACTTGCGTGTTATCTGGACATGTGTGCACACACAAGCGTCGAAACAAATAATAAACATTTTTAATGATTAGATATTTTTACTCTATTTCATCTGCCATTGCTAAGACGCAAAACTCATCACGACTTGTTTCATTCGACAAAAAATGACTTTGAAATAAATGGTACCCGACTGAGGATCTGCGGGTGCGCTGCTGCGCGCAACAGTACTCAAATTCACCGTGCCGCCGTGTCGGTCGGTCTTGTCGCAATGTTGTGACAAGCGGCGAGATAAGAAACCACAACAAACAAAACTCCACTGAAAAGTGATCAAAATCAAGGCCATCGATTAGACTGTTTTTCTCTGTTTTGGGTTCGGGTTTTTTGTTTTTTTTTTCTGTCGGGTGATGGCCACGCCACACACAACTGTCGCTCCGAGTGATGGCATTTTTATTGTTAAACACGCTCGGGTTTCTCAGTGGATCCCCAAAACAGACGATATAAGAAAGCAAGACATGGGGAAGCACACATTTGTCGAAGTTAGATCTATTGTTTTTGGGTCGTAAAGATAAAGTACAATAATGAAGTCATGCGTTTAAGGTTTGCATCAAAACGTTCGAACGAGATTGCATTTGGTGAGCTCGTTTCTAAGCGTATTATGGAAATTTCCATTATGAATAATCTGTGTTTGTTTACCTGTAAAAGGCTACTGAAGGTTATGGTCGATATCTATTCCGATAATAGTTGGAAATAGTCAAATTAATTTACTTGATTAATGTTAAAGAAATCGAATTTTAATGAAACAAGTTATTGTTTGGTGATTGCGATCGTTTGTTATAAAAAATGGAAACATCATAGATTCAATCAACAATATATCTAGATTTGTGATTTTTCTATATGTGATTATTTTTATCAGTCATGGTATTGGTTCCAGTTAGAATCAATGATGGTTATTTACATTCAAGTTCAATTCGTTTGTAAACACCCGTCTCCACAGTCGTACAGATCACCCCATAAAAAACTAATTCTCACATCCCATGAAATTTCTGCGTGTAATGATGATTCTGGAATCTGCATTCAATTCATCCCATTCATCGGTAATAAACAGCCAGAGATAGCGGTAGATAACACTCAAAGACTTTCTTTAAGAAGAGCAATGAAATGCGATAATTGACTCATCTTTCTCGTTTCCCTCACTAACGTTCCTCTTCACTAGTACGACTGCTGCTGCAGTACATAGGGTTTCCTCCTCCGGGTGATTCTGAACCGACAAATTTAGTACCGCCTTACCGCGAGAAAAGTAAACATACCGACCATTGAATTGATAATAAAATCCCGTTCGGATGGGGTACTTAGGAGGGCACTGCACCACACGCTTGCCAATACCGATGACGTCTGGGTCCCGGCCCCAGAAACCACCGCAAGAACGGATCCGAGTATACACCACCACCAGACTCCAGCAGCCTACGGAAAACAGAACGAGATATGCTTTATTGCTTTCTAAATTGCGCGCCGTCTCATGAGAACCCAATCCTGAAGAGGCGGGCGGCGTGTTGTGTTGATTGTAGAAACGAAACGATGGGTACGCGCTTAGCGTTTTGCGTTCGCGAGAATTGTAGGTCCATGGCCGGAAGTTTTTTCCCCCTATTTGCGGTGTGCGTGCGTGCGAAGTCGCATATAAGGAAGTCGGCTGGAGTTACTCTTGAGAACACGCAACGAATGTACACAATTTCCAAGTTTAATTACGACTCCAAATGTAATTAGGCGGGGCATGTTGGATGCTTTTGGGGATGGAAAGTTCGCAGGGTCACTGTGGGAGAGCTACACTAAGCTCAATAGAAGAGATGATGATGTTTTGTTAAAACAATGAAAATAATTCGCTGAAAATTAAGATGTATTAAGATCACAACATGTATTTTGATGTGTAAACTTTACAAAGAGGGAATACATTGAAGCGGCACACTAATAACGTAAAGGATTTTTCTGTGTTTTTCATGCTCTTTCTACCACAGTAACATTTTTGAAGGGCCCTTCAAGTAAGAATTCTGTGAAAAAAATCTTAGTAGGCGAGGAAAAAGTTAAGTTAAAAACCAAGAAAAAGGTGGAAACGGTCTGGAAGCTTCTTGATATTGATAAGCCATTTAGAGCAAACATCTGATAGGTCGAAAAGACATTATGGTGATAAAGCCCTATATCGTTTTAAAGACATATTTGTATTAAAAATCTATGTGTTGATGGATTTTCATCTTCAAAGCTAACGAAGGTTAATAGCTTTCAAATGGAAGAATTTTGGAATACAAAGACCCTCTTAATTTATTTTGAAATGAAAAATCGTTGTCTATAACAAAATAAAAAGTTTGAAGTAAATGTCTTGTTAAAGAAAAGGTCTTTTGAGCAAATGGGCTTTCTGGCCTCTTGCAGTTTTATTTTATTAATTTTTGGAAAAATAATGGTGGAAATAGGTATTGTGGATAATTGGACGGAATAAAAAGTCTTTAATAGCAATTAAAAAAATACCCAAAATGATAAGGTATTTAAGGTAAAAAACTGAAAAAAATGAAATAAAGCCAAAAATGTTGATTGCACTGAACGGTATTTTATAAGATATTTAAGGTAAAAAACTGAAAAAAATGAAATAAAGCCAAAAATGTTGATTGCACTGAACGGTATTTTGACACAAGGTCACAATAAAAGATTTTAGAAAATAACGCCTGTCTGAGTACAACCGATATTGAAAAAGATGATTAAATGTGCAGGCCTCTTTTTTTTTTTTTTTTTTTTACAAGGGAGAATGCATTTACACACTAACCCAGTACACGTGCATTGTAGTTGCCAAACTACCACACGGAAGTGTACTGGAGTGTCGGACTCGACCATACCGGTAATACCGACTAAACTCCCTTGGGCTCCACCATCGTTTCCCCCAGGAACTACCTCGCAGTACTACTACTGGGGGGATAACAGTACTAAGCGTACTCGCTCATTATCGCTCACACAGGCACTCGTCCCACGCGAGACTGACTTGGGTGCTCGCACACCATTCACTCCATTTGAGTCTTACTTGGATGCTCTCCCGGGCGCTCCGCTGCCATGCCTCGAGGTGTCAATAGCGGTAACTGCCTGGGAACTGCCTCAGCACGAGCAGATCAATCACACCACTGCCGAAGCAGACCACACGCTACCCTGCCGAAGCAGGGACACTCCCCATGCACCACATGTGCACAACTGTAGGTGTGTGGGTACAACCCACTGCTACCCTGCCGCCGAAGCAGCTTCTCCAAAGACCATTCGCTCCATGTGACCCTTTTTCGGGTGCTCACTCTAACACTCCACTGCCATGCCTCGAGGTGTCGATAGGTCCCTCGACTCCTACCTCAGCATGTGCAGTCCATACTCAGACTTCTGCTGCGCTTCGAGGTGACAATAGCGGCGACACGCTATGACACTCCTGCCTCAGCACAACCAGATCACTCACTCCCTGCCGAAGCAGCTCACGCGCTACCCTGCCGAAGTAGGGACACTCCCCAACTCACTCTAACACTCCACTGCCATGCCTCGAGGTGTCGATAGCGGTATGTAGGGACAAATCAACGATACTACGCTACGACACTCCTACCTTAGCATGTGCAGTCCATACTCAGACTTCTGCTGCGCTTCGAGGTGACAATAGCGGTGACGCGCTATGACACTCCTGCCTCAGCACAAACAGATCACTCACTCCCTGCCGAAGCAGCTCACGCGCTACCCTACCGAAGTAGGGACACTCCCCATGCCAATTGGCACTCCCTGGGCTTGTGCTTTTGAAGCGGCACACAGTCGCTTTGATAGAGTCTGATTACGGGCACTTGTGTTTTTTTTGGGAGGGATTTTAGCAGAGCCCACTGCTAAATCCCACCACGCCCTAGGCAGTTCTCCCTGACTCACAGACAGCTGGGGAGGGGTCGTCAAGCCCTTGGACATGGTCCATGCTGTCCCTACTGTCCCTGCTGCCCCTAATGTGCAGGCCTCTATTCCGCCGGATATGTATAAGTATAAAGACAAGCCTGATTTTCATCCATTTTCATCATGTTTTGGCACCTGTTTTCAACTTGAACTTTCGATCTTTGAATGAATTGTATGCATCCAACAGAAGAAACGCGTATAAACAAAATATATGCATAGATGTAACTTTCAGAATCGAGATATTGACCTCCCGACATAACCATTTTGTATGGTAACCGAGCTTGTTTTTACCACCAGTGTATGACGAAAGAGTATTTTGAACGAAAAAGCTTTAATGCTTATTCGTTTTTTTTTACGCAAACGTTTGGTGCAATTTCTATTGTTTTGTCAGCAGAAAAACGTCGGAATTTCCCCGGAATTTTTTTTAGAGATTTCCTCTAGAAATTCTTAAGGATTCCGTCGTGAAATTATTCGCTATTTCCTTTAGAAATATTTCAAAATTTCCTCGGAAAATTCTACAGAGTTTCCTCGGGAAAACCGTTCTAAATTTCTTGGGAAAACCCTTTGGAGATTTTCGAAAGAAGGATTTTGAATTTCCTCGGAAAACTCCTTCAAAATTTCCTCAAGAAATCCTTGGAAATTTCTCCGATAAATCCTTCATAACTTCATCGGGTAAACACTTCATAGTTTTTTGGGGAGAACCCTTTAAATTTTCTCGGGAAAACCATGAGGAATTTTCTCAGGAAACCCCTCTGTAAATTCCTCTGGATATCCCTCTGTTATTTTCCCAGGAAAACCCTTCGGCATCTTGCCGGGAAAACCATTTGGAATTTCCTCGGCAAAAATTCTTTGTAATTTGCTCGAAAAAATCCTTCAGAATTTCTTCAGGATTATTTCTTGAAATGATCTTAGGAAATCCATTCGAAATTTACTTGGCAAAATTGTTGGAAATTGCGAAACCCTTTTAAATTTTCTTGAAAAAATACCCTTTGGATTCTATCGGAATTTGTTCGGAAAAACCCTTTAAAATTTCGTTAGGAATTCTCATCGGAATGTTTCTAAACCCTTCGGAATTCTACGAAAGATTCTTCCGAAATTCCTCAGGAAAACTATCGGAATTGCTTCGGGACAATCCTTCGGAATTTTGGCAGGGAATATTGTCGGAAATACGCTTCGGAAAAATTCTTCCGAAATTCCTCGGAAACAACATCAAATTTTTTTCGGGAGAACCTATCAAAATTTTCTTGGGAAGTTCTTCGGAATTTCCTCTGGAAAACCCTTAAGAATTTTCTTGAGGAATTCCTTCAGAATTTCCTTAGGAATAACCTTTTGAATTATTTTTGAGAAAATCCTTCAAAATTTCTTAGGGAAACCACTTAGAAATTTCCTCGAAAAATCCCTTCCGTCAGGAAAACCCTTCAGAATTTCCTCGATAGAATCTTTCGGAATGTCTTGAGGAAAACCCTTAAGAAATTTATAAAAAATATTCTACGGGAATTCTCTTCGGAATGTTTCTAAACCCTTCGGAATTCTACGAAAGATTCTTCCGAATTTACTCAGGAAAACTTACATTTTTATTTATTCGGGACAATCCTTCGGAATTTCGACAGGGAAAACCTTCGAAATTTCTTTGGGAAGCCACTTAGAAATTTTATCAAAAACCCCCTTCAGAATTTCGTCAGGAAAACCCTTTAGAATTTCCTCGAGAGAACCTTTCGGAATGTTTTGATAAAAACCCTTCAGAAATTTATGAAAAATATTCTTCGGGAATACTCTTCGGAATTTCCCCTTGAAATTCTTCCGAATTTCATGGCAAACACGATCGAAATTTCCTCGGGAAAACCTATAAAACAGTTCTCGGGAAATTTTTCGGATTTTTTTCTGGTAGACCCACCTATATTTTTCCTTCGGAATTTTTCTCGGAAAAACCCTTCAGTATTTCTTTTTAAATACCCTTTTGAATTATTTTTGAGAAAATCCTTCGAAATTTCCTTGGGAAACCACTTACAAATTTCCTCAAAAAATCCCTTCAGAATTTCGTCAGGAAAACCCTTCAGAATTTTCTCGAGAGAACCTTTCGGAATGTCTTGAGGAAAACCCTTCAGATATTTATAAAAAATATTTTACGGGAATTCTTTTCGGAATGTTTCTAAACCCTTCGGGATTCTACGAAAGATTCTTCCGAATTTCCTCAGGAAACTATCGGAATTTCTTCGGGACAATCCTTCGGAATTTCGACAGGGAAACCTTCGAAATTTTATCAAAAACCCCTTTAGAATTTCCTCGAGAGAACCTTTCGGAATGTCTTGATATGAAAAAAAATCTTCGGGAATACTCTTCTGAATTTCCCCTTGAAATTCTTCCGAATTTCATGGGAAACACGATCGAAGTATCTTCGGGAAAACCTATAAAACAGTCCTCGGGAAATTTTTCGGATTTTTTTCTGGTAGACCCACCTATATTTTTCCTTCGAATTTTTTCTCGGAAAAACCCTTCAGAATTTTCTTGTGAAAATCGTTCAGAATTTCCTTGGGAAAACCCTTTAGAAATTTCTTGAGAAAATCCTTCGAAATTTCCTTGGAAGAACCTTTCGGAATGTCTTTAGAAAAACCGTCCGGACTTCATGAAAAAATCCTTTGGAATTTCCTGGAAAACGCTTCGGAATTTCATCGAAAAACCGTTCAGAAATTCATGAAAAAAATCCTTCGGAATTTCCTCGGTTAAGCCTTTCGAAACTTCCTCGGAATCCTTCGTATTTTCCCCGGGAAAACTCTTCAGAATATCGTCAGGAAAACCCTTTAAAATTTCCTTGGAGAGACCTCCGAAACTTCATCGGGAGCATCTTTCGGAATTTCCTCGGGGATTTCCCGAACTTTGCTCATGAAAATCCTTTTATAGTTCGTCGGGAAAACCTCGCATCAATCCCGGATGAATAATACTCAAATATCTCCACAAACACCCGTCCAAACCACAACTCCACCACAGACACGACAACCACCTCCCACAAACACACCAACTATTTCTCACCACACTGCTACCTCACACAATGCTCGTAGCCAGCGAAACACCACACGCTTAAAATCAATAACACAGATATGTGTATGCATCACACAAAACGGACCTAATGTGGAACATCCCTAGATGAGCGATAGTTACACAGCCACAAAAATAGCTCGTGTGGTTTTATTGAAGCTTGGATTTCAATATTTTCAACAGTATTTGGTTCCTCATGAAACAAGGAATCTGTACAAACGTTTACATGTTGAAAAATACCGTTATCACGACCGTACGAGGCATTTTTGTGCCTGTGTAACTGTCGCTCATCTAGGGGATGTTCCGCATTAGGTCCGTTTTGTGTGATGCAAACACATCTCTGTGTTATTGATTTTAAGCGTGCACACTTTTGTCAACCGCTCTCGTGAAACTCGCCGATCGCTTCGGAAATACGGTCATCGCTCGTGCATTGCTGGATAACGGTTCTCAAATATGCATGATCACGGAGAACCTGTCTCAAAGGTTGAATTTCAAGCGTTCACACCAGAACTTGCCTGTGAAAGGTGTTGGTGATTCTATGACGATGTCGAAACACTCGGTGTTAGCGAGGATCCTGTCACGTTATTCTTCGTTCGAAACCAAGTATGTGAAATTTTATGTGTTGCCTCGAATTACGGTGAATCTGCCGCAGACAACTATTGACATCAGTTCCTGGAAGCTGTCATCAGACATCTGCCTAGCTGATCCAAGGTTCCACGAATCCAGTGCGATAGATGCAGTCCTTGGCGTATCAGTTTTCTACGAGTTGCTGCTGAGTGAGCAGTTGAAGCTATCGGATTCTGGTCCAATTTTACGAAACACCGAACTGGGTTAGATAGTTGCTGGAGAAATAACTGATAGTCCAGTCACCACGTTCAGCGCTGTTACAGCCTCAGTCAGCATAGAAGAGATACACGAGCAGCTAGCACGTTTTTGGGACTTGGAGTCATGCCGAACGAAGAGCTGTCTGTCCGACGATTTTCGAGCAGACGACAACGAGAGACGCTTATGGAAAATGTCGAGTGGTGCTGCCGAAGAAGCAATTCATGATGGAACATTTGGGAAAGTCAAAGGAGATAGCAACCAAACGGTTCATGGGCTTGGAGCGCCGTCTGACTGCAAATCCAGAAATGAAGGCCCTCTATACTGAATTCATCCAGGAGTATTTACTGATGGGCCATATGCGAGAAGCACGTGAGGAGGAAGAACCTATCCACAGCTATTATTTGCCACACCATGCAGTTATGAAACCGGGCAGTACGACAACGAAGCTCAGAGTTGTTTTTGACGCCTCATGTGCTACAGATTCTGGAGTTTCCCTGAACGACACACTGATTGTAGAACCGGTGGTCCAAGACGATTTGCTGTCAATACTGCTTCGTATCCGCCTCCAGAAATACGCTATAGTCGCTGACGTAGAGAGAATGTATCGAATGATCAACGTAGTCGAACAAGATCAGCCATTGCAAAGCATTCTTTGGCGAGAGTCCGTCGATCAGCCAATTCGAATGTATCAGTTAAGTACAGTGACTTACGGCACTTCGTCAGCGCTGTACTTAGCAACTCGAAGTCTGAAGAAGTGTGCCGAAGAAGGAGAACAGGCGTATCCTGCTGCAGCCAAGGTCGTAAAGCGCAATTTCTATGTCGATGACATGCTAACTGGTGCGAAATCTGTCAAGGAAGGACAAAGCCTGTGTCGCGATGTTTCGTCGCTACTCAGTTCTGCTGGTTTCAATCTCCGGAAGTGGCACCCTAATCAGCCAGCAATCTTAAAGATAATTCCAAGATATTTGCGAGACAAGCGAGAAGTTTTAGACATCGATTCGTCGTCTACCGTGAAGACCCTTGGACTATGTTGGGAGCCAGCTACAGATAAGTTCTGGTTCAAAATGCCACTCTGGAAGCAGTCGTTACCTATTACGCAACGTATCGTTCTTTCTGACTTCGCTCGTTTGTTCGATCCGTACGAATTAGCAGGGCCAGTGATTATGCAGGCGAAGATGTTTCTCTGAGAGCTTTGGAAAAAGAAGTATTTTTGAGATGCACCGTTGAGCGCAGATCTGCAGTCACAATGGCTACAATTCCGGACAAATTTGGATCGACTGGATGCAGTTTCCGTTCCCCACTGGATCGGATTCAACGATAATGTGATTTCAAGTGAGCTACACGGATTTTGTGACGCCTCGGAGAAAGCGTATAGAGCAGCGTATAGATATATCTGCGAGTACAGCTTGCCGAGAGTTCTGTTTGGTGGAATGGGCCTGAGTGGCTTCAAGAGGATTCCAGTACATGGCCGAAGATGAGTGACAGCACAGTGCAGCAGTTGGAGTCAATTTCGCTTGAGGAAAAGCCGTTGATAGCAGATGTAGTGCAGGAACTACCGTCTAGTGATACGTTGAACGTCCGACAAGCATCACACAAGATGGCTACTGTTAAGTGTTACCTGTGCATACTCGTCTCCCTAATAGTCACAGCAGTCTATATAGCGATGATAGCAGATTTCACAGCTCAGGCATTCCTAGCTTCCTACCTAGAGGAAATTATGAGAAACAGACTGAGTAGATGGAGTCGAGTTCAGCGGTATAGTCAAGTCTTGTGGAAGGGATGGTCGACAGATTATTTGTCGGAGCTTCCCAACCCAAACAAGTGGACTAGGAGAAGAGACAACTTGCACATTGGAACGATGGTCCTACTGAAAGAAGACAAGTTGTCTCCGTTTCAGTGGCACTTGGAACGAGTGACGGAGATCCACCCAGGCGCCGATGACATCATTCAAGTGGTTACCGTTCGTACGCAGTATGGAACTTTCCGTAGAGGTATCCAGAAGATTTGTATACTTCCCATCCGGGACAATCAGCATCTAGTCGAGCACGCTCAATAGTCAAGTCCGTCAAGTAAAATAAGTTTTTTTGCCCCCGTTGGGGCACTTAAGGCAGCAGGCGGCAATTATTTCGCCGTTGATGTCTGGGGGTGACCCTCAAGTTACATGCATCCCTTCTTAGTATTCTGTTGGAACCTACTGCTTTGCTTTCCTCCACCAGGGATGTGACCATCAACTGCACCTGCTCCGGACATCGTCGCTGCCAAATCGTCTGCTTGATTAGTGAGACTTCTTCTGTTCTTGTTTCCTGCTTTGGATCATCATAAGGCTAAGTACGCCCCCATATGGGGCAACTGTCGGCATTTTGCGGTGCATTACCGCTACGCCACGGGGGCGATCTATAAGTTACGTTGATCCTCTTTCGTGTTTTTTTTTCTGGATTCAAATCGCTTCGTATTCTTCGACAGATCTCCTGTTCACCTGTACATCGCTAGTCATCGGTATCTACTAGCCCACTGAAGTGCAAGAGTCGCAGATCCTACCCCATCGGATGTTAGTTCCATTTTTTCAATCGTCGTTGGTTCATCAGTACAATTCATCGTGTCACCGGCAGCAGGGAGCTGCACAACAGATGAGTATTCATTGCCCCCACGGGGCAACTTTGGCAACATTAGGACAGTCCGTCCGCATTTCGCCAGGGGGCCGAACCATAAGTTACGTGTCTCCTCTGTAAGTCCGTGTCTAGGATTACAGTCGTGTTTATCTTCAACAGATTCGATCGGTCCATCATCGGAGTCTCCAGTGGCGAATTCCATTTCTGCTAGACGTATGACATCAGTGCACGGATTCATCGTTTACGTCATCGTCATCAGTGAGCTGCCCAACATGATCGAGATTTCTGTATTATGTGAAGCACTACTGTTTGTTACAATCAATAATCTGAACATATTGTGTTATGTTAGTCAGTTAGAATGTTAGTCGAATTCTTAGTACAGTTTGTGTTGAGAGAACTCAAGGCCGCCGGCATGTTACGTACAGAATTAGAATGTTGCATCCCAAGATGCACCTCACTAGGCAATCAGATAGGCAGCAGCAAGACAGACAATACGAGTGTGTTTCATCGTCGCATATTTCTTTTCACACTATATCTATTGCGCATGTAAATGCTTACCATCGAGATAGGTCAAAGTATAGCTTCGGCAGCTAACTGCCGTCGCGTCGATCGCAGCGATCGCAGCACATATGAGAAGTTTCAGTTCGCTTTTGGATATCGCCTGTGCCGGTCGTAAAAATATACAGTCCACCTAATTATCGAACGTTATTTGTTATTCTGATTAGAATAAATTGTCCGTCGTGTCGCAGTTAAGTTTAAAACAGTGTTTTTAAAGCCAACTTCCGAAACGCGCTATTCCGCGAGTGACCCGTAGTTTGAATCTGGCCAGTGAACAGTTTTATAACTAACAGGTTCTTTAAATTGACGGGGGTTGAGTTCAATTGATCTACCAGGTCAACTACGCCCGGCATCAAACCGATAGCAACCCATTGTGTTTATATAAGTCCCTAGAGCCACTTTATATAAGTCCCTAGAGCCACTCACTTTTTAAATAAGTTCAGCGCAGATGTTTTAGGTACTCCTAATTGTTCGGTTGTAGAGATCAATTGGTTTACCAAGTCTAGTCGACACAGGTCAACTGTGACTGGTATCAAACCGAAATTATAACAATTTGATGGAACAAGAACAATTTTACCTTCAGCTGGCTGGTTTGGTGTAATATGTTGCTATTGCCCATGTGCATCAGCCACAATAGCTCAGGATGGAACCATCAAGGTTTAAAATTGGATACTTCTTCGTCCCTATGTTCCCATCACCTTGGGTAGATTTTTCGTATCACTTGTACGGTATTTTCTGGTTGAATGGAGATCACCCGAAGTGTATTGACCCTAATTGATAGTATAGCTGAGACGGGTGATGATGTTACCGAATAAGCAACTTGACAACAACAAGAAATCTAAGGTTGTTTGTTCTTTTCGATGGAGGCTTACAGAGAAAAAAAATCGATAAGGGTGTAAAGGCGTTGGTCCTTTTGATTAGTTTCAAAGACTTGTGGTGAAAGTAGAATGCTTTATACACATCTATTCCATTTACCTCGGGCATATATCGACACGCTGGGTTGCTATCGGTTTGATGTCAGGCGTAGTTGACCTGGTAGATCAATTAAACTCAACTCCCGGACAATTTGGAGACCCTAGAACATCTGCGTTGAATTTGATTGCAGCGTCGCCCTCTAGATTGATTTCAGTTCGAATTTGATGACTTTTTAGAACTCATAAAATCATTGCATTTTGACAATTTTTCAACTTTCCCGGTAAAATTTCTCATCTTTTTCTTTTTTTTAAACACAGCTGATCTCAAGACGAATCGATTAGTGAGGAAATTTGCAAATCGGTCCATCCATTCGTGAGTTATATTGCCTCAAAGGAAATGCAAACTCATTTTTATATATAGACGATTGCCTAAAATTGCACTTTTGGGAAACCTGGTTTGCAGAACCATATGGAGGGGGCGGGTGCGGAGGGGAGGGGTTTGCATGTACATGAAAGTATAACTATTCCCCTTGATTTTAGTGAAAATTTCAAACAAAAACCTTCAAAAACTTCCGAGATACATTGTTCTTAAAATTAAAAGTTCGTCCTAGGCATTTACGGGTTAAATGAATAGACATTTTCATTTGAAATAAATTGTTTATTAACTTTCCTTTTTTCGTTTATTTTCAGGTCAGTGCACTCTCCAAAAATAGGTGTTTAGGGCTCCAAAAAGCCACTCTTACGTAAGTTGAAGCACTTGAATGCATATGTATTTATTTGCAATCATTTTATGTTTGTATGTTCTGCAACATAGAATTTGCTTTCGTTCCATTTGAACAATTGCTATGATTCGAAAACAGGAGCTTATCACAGAACTTGTGTCGATGTGTTCGTATAAAATATTCACGAAAAACACATAAAAGCCATAAAAATATCTGCGTCGGCCTCGTTTCGATGCCAATCACTTTAACGATTCTCATGAATTACTTTTGAATCCTGTTAGGCCCCTTGCAAGGCAGAGAAAAGCAACCATGTCGAGAGCCGAACGTGAACCATGTTCTGAGAGCTGTAATTTTTTCGGTGCGGTCACCGCAGCAACTTTTATTCGACGTCTTTTTGATATGCACACGAGCGCGCGCCCAAGCCGAAAAAAGGTCTTTTCTCTTTTTGCGCCCCCGGTGTACAGCAGCAACGCACAGAGTACTGACTGTCCGCCACCGACGCCGCTGCCGCCGCCGCCGACTCCGTCGGTAATAATAATTTTGTGTCCAAAGGTACGTGAAATTTTGAACCCGTTGCGGTCGCGTAATGATCTTCGAACGAACGGGTCGGGCCGGTCGGTGGTCGGTGGACGGACAGACACGTACACACACATTTTGTAATAAATTTCAATTTAAACCGGAGAAATGTACATAACGACAAAAATCGAGGAATTGAGAAATTTTTCTTTCTTACTTTCAATTCGAAATGCAAATGAACTCCCGTTGGTTTTCTTCGCGCTCTTTGAAGTGCGAACGGCGACATATTAGAGAGATAGCTCACCGTGATCCGTCCTCCGGTCTTTGTGCGTTGCGCAGTGACCGACCAGTCAAAATGCCTATTTTTAAAAACTTTCACCATTAAGGGTTTGATAGGGCAGGATCGTAGGTTCCGACGGGTTTCGGGATTCGCAAACGGCCGGGGACACACTAGTACGGCCGGACACCTTAGGGCTTCTCACTGGGCACAACTATATTTCAACTAAAAGAAATCCTTTCGAGATTTTGCGGGACCTTTATTGAGTACTTCACTTTTGGCGGTTTGACTCTAACTAACTAAATTCTTTATTATTTCGTTCTATTTCTACCCTACGTTGTGTGAAATTTTTGCCATAAATTTGAAATAAATCAAAGGGTTGCCAGTCTTGCTGTCAGCATCATTGGTAACCTAATTTTTGACAGCAGTTCATTTGAGAACTGTCAGGGTTTTTTTTAATAATAATGTGTAACTATTCATTTATTTAAAACAACTAGTTATATTTAAAAAATCCCCACTGTGCCTCGTCGCCATGTCATCTACGAAGCGAGCGCTTTATATTCGGAACGATCGAGTCGAGGCAGATTACCAGGACAAGATTATAAATGGTTTTGTTTTTGGTCAAGTCAGTACATAAATCGAAATTACTTGCTTGCTGTTTGGCTGGCGGAATATGGGTGGCAGCAGTCGTATGTATAAACAAATCCGCCTTACTACCGAGCGTAAGTGATCGGACGGAGCACCACAAGTCAACTTGTGGAGGCCAATCCACTGTTACTTGCTGGCGCGAGGCGTACATCAAACCACACATTCGAGCAAAGTTAAAGAAAATATATGGACTACGCGCGACTGGAAAATCAACTCGTAGAGGTGGTACTCACACGGCCGCACAGCCAACCACAACACGAAGCGAAATCGGTAGGAGTTATAATAACAAAACAGCGTAGAACATATGCGGGCCAGTAGTCAGTCCAGCAAGAGCGGTATTAATATGGCAAAAATGCGAGTCGAGAATTGCTTATTATATATATGTAAGGTACCGACTTGTTTTGATTCCATACCGCGGAGTATCTCGTGGCTTGCTGAAGTAGCAAATTTGGCTTTTGCTAGCGGGCAGTAAGCGAAAAGATAGTTGCTGACGAGGCCAATCCGCGGTGGCTAAGACTGTATAGGTATAATGCAAACCGCTTTTCTGTTGCACTTAGCGAATCGAAGCGTAGTCATTCGATAAATTACGACTTGTGATTAACGAACTATATCGGATTTAGATTGATGACTTCTAGCTGCATAGTTGTCAACAAAAAAAAAACTAACAGAAGCTAGTTTGGCTTGGACATAATTCCTTCTGTTGTGGTATTAGTCTCAGATCAAGATCAAAGCTGATCCTACAGCTATGGGATTGACAACACCCATCTTTAATTGTGTCAGTACTGGTATTCGTTTGCTAGGTCAACACTAATGCCTGCATGTCACAATTAATTTAGTTTGGAGAATAAGGAGGAAATGATGGTGCACTTATACGCCCAATTTAGGCGAAATATAGCCCTACACTTGCCACGTGAGTTCATACAATTTTTTCGTAATGGATTACCAAATAAGCTTACTACAATAGGTTTCTATCTATATTCCTGAATAATATCATCTGTATCTTTTTCTTATATGGCCGTCCTATCCCTCACTTCGCGTTTTTCCATGCACAATTGACAATTTATAGGCGATTAGCACATCTGAACATACTATCGACTACCCTAGCGTGCTGCTCAATACTCCATCTTGGAGGACGGGACAATTTGCCGTCCTAATCACGGTATTCTGGATTTCGTCGTTGCCAACCTAATCACGGTATTCTGGATTTCAACGCCACGTTGATCTTTCACTGCGGCCATCAGATAACCGGCTTCAGTTATTTCGTCCATGCAGCGGCACTGGACGACTCCAACTAAGGCATAGGGCTCTCACTTGAACCCCATCAATTAGTACCTCCTCTGTCAACTATTTATACGCGGAACTCTTCCGCGCAATATCCCGCTTCAGGACGAGAATCGTCTCGCCCTGGCGATCTACGGATTTGTTGACATCTTCCCCTAGGTCAGTGAGTTTTCCATGGCCTTTGGGACACCGTCGTAGCTCGTACCGTCTGCCTTAACGACCATTGGAAGCAGAGTCTCTTAATTCTCGTGTATACATGGATGAGACAGTGTCTTCTAAAGCTCAGGAAGCATCGATTCGGTGCGACTAGAGAATGGGCTGATTGCATTGAGATGTCTCATTGCGACTCATCAATGTTAATGTGAGGTACATAATGTCTGTGAGACTCGCACACGCTAAAGTTTATGTTCGCGTAGCAATCTATGCTCAATCTCACCCTTTTTTGTACGCCTACAAGATACCTGATTGTGCCCTTCACTCTACGAACACTCACTTTCTTAGCCGTCGGCGTCTTCGCATCCTCTGCTGAAGCAATTGTGGGTTACCGCTCTGTTTTGCCCTTTTAGGATTCACGACCTCTCTCCAGGGCAGACCTTCCTCCCGGCAAACTACGGTATTCCGTGCTGGTGGGGGTATTGCTTTGTGCCGTTCCTTAAGGTCGATAACCTGCTCGACCTCCTCCCGCCGGATCTAAGTAACCTTCCTCTTCTGTGGTACCGGATTGGCACTTGTCCCCTTCGGATCGGTTGCCGTTCCGACCATATTTAGCTTGGGAATCGTCCGCAGTCTGGCATTTGGCCAACTGTTATTCATCAGTAAGGAGCTAAGGAGCTTCAATTCGGCCTCTTTTCTAGACTCCACCGCTTGACTCACTGCTAACTACCTCGCCTCGGTAAGTTGACGTATCTTCCGTTACGCTTGCTTACTTGCCTGCACCATCTGCTAATTAATCGAGCTGAGACCCGATCGACGATTCGTTCATGCAATCGAACAGCGTTGAAGTCTTGTAGGCAGTTTGCCGTTGTCAACCACCATACTTACCGTGAGTAAATAATTTCTACTGTAACGTTGGGTTTGATTCCTTCTTCAAAAGTAACAACGGGAATTGAAATTACCTTTTCGGAAGTAGCCGTCTGGAATAAGTCAATGAAGAATGTGATCGCTTCCTCGGAAGTAGTACTGCCGTTTCGTTTGTACGTCCTACCGAAAAAATATCAGCCTAAATCAGTGGTCCCCAGCATACTCAATATCTCGAAAAATGTTTTTGAGGATAATTGACTTTTTGGGACTTAGAACATTGTTGCGACTTGGATTTTTTTTATGCCAAATGTCTTTCAAAAAATTTGTTTTAAAGATAATACCAGATTTCGACGTTTCATGCATTTGTAAAACATTTGGCATACATTTTTGCCTCTCTCGTAAAACAAAGTTGTACCGAAAGGCTATATGACTACTCCAAAAAACAACTTTCGATAGAAGGCCCGGAGACCCATAGTGTTATATACTGATCGACTCAGTTCGACGCATCGAGGTGATGTCTGTATGTGCGTATGTATGTTTTTTTTCTTCCTAAGCAATGGAGGGCATAATATGGCTACCTTTCTCTCGACGTGTTTTATATGTATTTCCCATGAAAACTTGGAATATAGATGTAAGCCAAGATATTTAAACGAGTCGACTTTATCAATTACAATATCACCGAGTTTGGGGTCATCATGAATCGGTAAACTCTTTCTAGGTGATTGAAAAATCATGTATTTGGTTTTATTAATGTTCAGTGACAACAGGTTACTGGCAAAAAAGATTTTCAATTTTTCTAAGTCCTGATTAATATGATCGATGACTGTGGTTGGACTGATGTCAGGATAGAATAACGCCGTATCATCAGCAAACAGCCTAGGAGTTCCATTTAGTCGTAAGTTCCCAAGATCATTAATATAGATGAGAAACAGTAAAGGACCAATGTTACTGCCTTGTGGAACTCCAGTTGAAATTTGTTCTATCGCACTCTTGAGGCAGAAAAATTAATGTAGACATACTGTTTTCTTTCACTTAAATAGCTTCTTAACAGATTATTGGCCACACCTCTCACACCATAGGAGTTCAACTTGGCCAGTAAAATACCATGGTCCAACGTATCGAAGGCTTTTTTCAAGTCAATAAATAGAGCACCAACAATCTTCTTGCAATCTACCTCTTTGGTTATGAAGTCCACAAGCTCTACCAATGCCGTTTCAGTGCTACAAGATTGTCGAAAACCATACTGAAATTTATATAGTAGATTATGTCGCCCAAAAAAGTTTAACAACCTGTTGACTAACAATATCTCGAACACCTTACTAAACACAGACAGCGTTGAAATGGGACGATAGTTGTCCAGTAAACAAGGGTCCCCCGACTTAAAAATTGGCGAAACTTTTGCTAGTTTTAGGCATTCGGGATACTGCCCGGCTGAAATTATTTTATTGAAACTTTCGCTTAAAATATTAGAAAAAAACGGAAGCTTTAGTTTTGAGTATAAGTGAAGGAATATTATCTGGTCCAGGGGCTTTATTTGTCTTCAAATCATGAATGATATTAAAGACCTCATTCGGAGAGCAAGGTTGCAAAAATATAGACTCTCTAATTGAATGCAGCGGCGAAGAATGAACCATGAGCTCGCCCAACTCTACGGTGAACCCAGTATCCAGAAGGTAGCTAAAGCCGGAAGGGTACGATGGGCAGGACATGTTGCAAGAATGCCGGACAGCAACCCTGCAAAGATGGTGTTCGCTTCCGATCCGGCAGGTACGAGACGGCGTGGAGCGCAGCGAGCGAGATGGGCAGACCAGATGCAGAACGACTTGGCGAGCGTGGGGCGTATCCGAGGATGGAGAGATGCGGCCTCGAACCGTGTATTGTGGCGTCAAATTGTTGATTCAGTGTTATCTGTTTAGATGTTAACTAAATAAATGAAAATGAATGAATTGAATGCAGCTGTTCTATAGGATTCTGTATATCAGTTAATGGTATACTATTGGCCAAATTTCGCCCTATATTTGAAAAATGATTATTGAATAGATTACATACTTCCAAATTGTCACTAATGATACTACCGTTCACATTTAAAGCAATTTTATTTGCAGTTTTAGACCTTCCAAAAATTATATTAATATGCTTCCAAAGTTTACTATGTGTAGTGTTATTCAGAATGTTTGCATAATAAGTTTGACGCTCCCTAACTTGACTACCTTGGAGGCGTCCGCTGCAGATAGCCGAACCAATGCTACCTGCGTCCCTGCTGGACCTTTCCGTAGCCGAACGGCTGCGGTGGGCGTCTCCACTTCACACTGTCGCCGCAGTGCCGTGACGAGCTCTTCGACTTCGGTGATCTCGTCCAGGTCTTTAACCCTTATATTCACCTCCGTCGTGAGTGCCCTCACCTTGACCGTCTTGCCTAGGACTTCCTCCGACAACTTCTTGTAGGCGGCGCCCTTTTGCGAGACGCTACGCTTTTGCTCGAGGATCATCTCGCTCATCCGGGTACGTCTTATTTGACGTACTTCGGCGCCGAGTTCACCGAGCTTGACGTCACTCCTCATCGCCTTCAAGACGTCTGAGTACTTGGACCCATCCGTCGTGATGACTAGGGCATCGCCCCTGGAGCGATTGGCGCCTACCCTAGACTTCTTGCTACCCTCATTCGCCTGGGCCTTCTTTTCGGCCCTTGACGTCTTCGGTTTCCTCTTGTTCTTGACCAGGGTCCAGGAGGCGTCATCCCTCTCTATTTCCCTGGTCTGGTGCGGCTGAGAGCTCTCAGCCTGCCGTAACCCCTTACCACCGTCTTTCCTGGGTGGACGGACCTTTCCAGGTCCTTCCTCCCCCGGTTTTGGAGGTACCTGGCCGGGGTTCAGC
Organism: Armigeres subalbatus; assembly: GCF_024139115.2. Classification (NCBI taxonomy): domain Eukaryota; kingdom Metazoa; phylum Arthropoda; class Insecta; order Diptera; family Culicidae; genus Armigeres; species Armigeres subalbatus. The sequence goes on along the minus strand of NC_085140.1, from coordinate 195,783,961 downwards.
TTCCCAGCCCCACTACCCTTGTTCGGGATAGTAACCCTCCGCGTTTTGGAGCGGCTCCCAGAGAGCTCATCCCCTGGAGACTGTCTCCCCCGTTTTTGTGTCTGCTCCGTTGGAGCAGTCACCTCCGAAGTACCCGCAAATACTTGAGCCTCAGTCTGGGTAGACTTTGGTACCACCGTCTTCGCTGGCCCGCCTTCGGTCGATTCGACCTTGCCCGAGTCCGCGAATCCATGGTCCTCAGTCTGGGTAGATCTCGACTCCACGGTTTTCACGGGTTTACACTTGGCCGTCCCGACCGCCCTCTCCAGCTTGGCGTCCAGCATCGACTTTCGAAGTTTCTGCAAGCTCCTCTTGAGGTCCTTACTGATATTATGCTTCGATGACGCAAAGTCGATGATGGCGTCCAGCTGTTCCGTCGCCACACAAGCCATGGGCCGTCTATAACCTCTACCGGCGTAGCTTGGGAGATGGTTAAGTGACCCACGCTGGCGCTGCGCACCGAGCTGCCGATTATTGCTTCTAGCCTCCTAGGCGGAGATCTGAACAACCCACATCTTGCGAAGGGATTATCGCCTACACTACTACCACTAATTGAAGAATTGACTTGGTTTTCCTTTTTGGTCCCACGAGTTGCTCGGGAAAAGAGGTCCACCACGTCAGAGCCCAGCATGACGCGGTAAGGGACAATTACTGTGGAGGGTGCCCAGATACCCCGCAGGCTCCGTTAAAGGCCTAGCTCATTATTTCACCCCCCCCTGGCCATGCATCCCCTCGGCACGGGTCGCTTAACGCCTTGGGATTAGGGGTTCGGGAAGATGATCCCTTTGGTGTGTATGTGTGTATGTGTGTATGTTCACAAAATTTTGTAGACACACTTTTTGGAACTTAGCATTTGCCGAATTACTCGCAACAAGTTGCATTCGACGGGGAATTTTTTGCTATTGAAAATTGGCCTGATTGGACATTTCATTTCGGTATTATTGAAAAATCATTGTTTTTCCCAAGGTTGCCCCCTTGGAATTTTTTTTCAAAAACGAAAAAACCAATTTTCGAGAACGGTTGGAATGCATAGTAATTAATGCAAAAACATGCAAAATGATAGAAAATATGTGATCTATTCCCCTAAAGTGCTTTTTTGACCTTTCTCATGTGATTTTTTCAGCACATTTTACGATGCACGAGAAAGGCATCATCGCCGCTAGGTGGATTAATCTGGTTTTTTTTCTAAGCTCCAAAAATTTTAATCAATTCAAAAATCAATTTTTTTGACAATTTTTTTCCCGAGATAACACCAGATCTTGACGTTTCATGCATTTCTAAGACATTTGGCATCAAAAACAAAAATTTCAATTTCGAAATTTTATTGTAAAAGCCCCCTCCCCCTTGGGAAATTTTTCGTGTTTCAAAACAGTCCAACTTTAACTGCTTTGGTCAAACACTATTTGGTCATATTCTCCACAAGTGAAAGACACTGTTTGGTCTCCTTTTTCTTCAGAGTTGGTCACTAAAGCGGCATTGGCCTTGGAGAACTTGCCTCTTCTAACTAATATGTCAGAAGGACCACAGTTCCTTACCACTAAATACGCAAGCCTCAGTTGGTGATTGGTTGCCGTCTGTCGACCAATGGAAGCGTGGAACAGGAACTTGTGAGGTCCAAGGCTGTATTGGACGCTCCCCCCATTACTTTGCAATTTTAAAAAATAGGTAAATCCTTTTTTTTTAATTGTTGAATTGCATAAACACGAAAAAAAAAAGTTTTCATGAGATCTATCTTCGTGATGTAATATTTTGATCTTTCTCAAGTGTTTTACTCATTACCCTACACACGAGAAAAGCTCCATTAACAGCAGGTGAATCGATCTAGGTTTTACATTATGAAACCAATCGATAATCATCACAAAATTATCATTATCATTTATCATTGAATGTAGTAATGGCAGTTGTATGCCATTAATCACCTTTAACCTCCAGTTTGGCATTGTTTTATGTGGTATGTGAAAACAGTCAAAAACACAATGCTAGGTACGTTTATCAATTGATAATGAGAATAAGGTTGCTTATCTATGTTTGATTTTTTAGAGTTTTAGACCTTTCCTTGTATTGTTCTCATATGGATATTTGTCCCATTTTTTTTGATTATGATAGAAGGCATGTTTGACACGTTTTGTAGCAAAAAGGCCGGCCAAACACATCATTCCTGTTTTTGACAATTTCATAAAAACATTATGTTTGATTTAATTTATGTGTGTTGTTTCTTAACTTGGCTCATCGATAAGTCTTATATATCAATTTTACTTTGGGTGTAACACGAAGGAAGCACGATAACGTTTATTTACTATTTGAAGATAAACATCAAAAGAAAAAGAACATCACAAATTCCATTCATTCATCTGATGGAATTGTTTTGCAAAATCCAACAGACCAACAGATAAACTTGTACCGAATGTAGAAAAGGCATTCTCATTTCACCAGCGAGAAACATTTTTGTGCGAATCGTCTCAATCAATAATGCTGCCACTGCCTAAATCAGTATCATGACTATATTTAACATCCAGTTGATAATCTCTTCTCACAGACCAGACAGTCGTGCTGTTTTCACACATCCACCGAAGCTCCGGTGCCTTGACTACTCTCGCATGGAACCGATAACAAACGATGTCACCTTCATTAATTCCTATAGCGAAAAAATGATGGATGAGCTTTAGTTCTGTTGATGGCCATAATTTTTGCGCACAACACCTCGACTCGAGAATCCCCACTGCTGCTCAGGTACGACCCCAAGGCATCACGATAATAATCGCTCGCACCAACAACCACCACCAGTCAGTGTATAAATAGTGATATTTATTATCCCCAACACCGGCGCACGCCACTTTCCAACCCCAGCACCGCCGCCAGTTACTTGGCGGACGACGACGACGACGCTGATGATGATGATGCTGATGTGGCCTCCTCCACGAATGTGAACCGAGCGGAGCGCGGGCTGTTTTGCTGGGCTCGACTTTTCCTCGCACAAAGTACACCTACTAGGTATATATGGAAATCGATTTTCCCATTTTTCCATTTGCGTCATTCCGCAATTTGCTTCCATGGACCGCGCCCGCCTACCATCTCCGGCAGGTTTCTGTGTGCGCGCCGGTTCGGATTCCATTCCGGGCGGATTCGGAGTGTGCGGCTTTGTGGCCGCGTCTTACTGATTTGTTTATCACCATCGTCTTCTCCGGTCGAGCGCGCTTGCTTGTGATGAGCTGAGCGATCCGGCCTTTTTCGGAAGGCAGAAGGGGCGTTTTTCTTTCGTCGTCGGCGAATAATTCCCCCGAATGGCTAATAATAATAATGTACGCTTTCTGATCGCCGCGTGCGCGGGTTGACGAATGTTTTTCGATTTTCTATGTCATAATTATCTTAAACTCGAAAACGAAAACTGTAGTCTTCTACTCAAAAAAATCCTTTATCGTCCATAATAGATTTATGTTTACTATATTATTAGGAACCGATTTCATAACCACCCCACTTAGGTTAAACAAGTTTACGCGAATGGATAGGGGCCGCTTTTAAGAGGCAAAGGTGAAGAAAATATACTCTTCTAGCTAATATTATTATAGATATCATCGTATAAAACTTGCTACTACAGTACAATATAGGGTTATCGCTGCTTAAACTCATACCGTGCATATAAATCAAAACCATTCATTTTTGTGTTTTTTAGGCGGCGTGCTCACTACCTCACTGGATAACAACTAAACACGACCCAAATTGAGCCCCTGTTTTGCGAATGTTATTGATATACATATGAGCATGTTATTAATAATGGAACAGATACCCTATTTTGTAATTTTGGCCGATACAAATATTAAATTTATTTTATGTCGCCCCCCCCCCCCCCCCTTCAACTTTCCCAAAATGAGGGGGCGAAAAAAAAAATTTTTTTTTGGCAATTTTATTTTTTTTAAATTTTGAATTTTATGCATCACTGATACGAAATATATCATAGATAGACTATAAATGTGTCCCCAAGAGTGTTTTAAATCAAAATACGAGCATATATCTCTATCGGCATAAATATTTTATATCCTATCCTTACAGATTCCGTCTAAGCTTCCTTGCAATATATGGCGGACCCATTTCCATCCACGTTTTCGAACATCTATGGGGCCGTACACATATCACGTAAGCACGTATGGGGGGAGGGGGGTCCTTTTCTTACGCACCATATAAATAAAAAAATCTTTTGTATAAAAAAAATCTTACATGGGGGAGGGGGGTCAAAAAACCCAGAAAAAATGCTTACGTAATATGTGTACGACCCCTATTGTTATCGGTATTTGATGGCTTTTATGTTGCTCGCCACTGTAAGACCGTTCGAATTATAAATTTTAGACATCATCTGCGCTTCACGATAGAGTAGTACATTCGAATTTTGGTGCGTGGATCAATCCGGTTGGGTCTCCAAATATTTCGGAAACTCGCGAAGGTAGTCGCAGCCCTTCTGACCCATGGTTCCATGTCAATCCTTGTTTCGTCATCTGATGATATCAGACTGTCAAGATATTGAAGTCCTCCGATCATTCGGCTACTGCAAAGCTTAAGGGGCTTTTCCCGTTGACATTCAACCTGCGGGCATTGATGATGAACCCACCGCAAAGAAGCATACGGTCAGCTCGTTAAACATACACAAAAGAGCATCGCAGTACTAATTTAGCGTTTCGTATTCATTAGCCAAATGAGAGTCGTCTAGATGTTCCACAACAATAAACTGCCAAAGCAGCTCAAGGTATGGTACACGGTCAATCGCACCCACCAAGATCGTTTCGATTACGCTAAGAAGTAACAGTGCAGATGAAATCCTTGCCTCACATCAGCGACTACCTGAATGAGGTCAGACAAAGCTCTGACCCTATTTGAAAATCCCTTGCATCCCTGGGCGCCAAACAGATTTTTGTGATTCAGACAGACAAAACAGACAGCATAGGGTCACCTCCGCCAACTGCCGATCGACCTTGGGGCCCCTTTACATTTCCTGCTTCGGATGGCTGCTTTTTGAAGAATGCTGGCTAAGGCCTAAAGGCCCCAACAAAAAAAAAGGCCTAAAGAAGCTGTTCGAAGTGATCGAACCAACATTTCAGCTTTCCAAGACAGTGAGTTATTGAGGCGATAATTCTCGCTTGTTGCAGCCGTCTTTCCTTCATCGACCAGGTTGTCCACCCACGCCAGCCTGTCCTGTCTGGAGCAACGCCCGACTCCCACTTACAGAGATACATTCTGTAGACGGGACTCGTACTTTACTCCTCTGATCCTTCCCGTTCCTCAGCCTTTGATTCTATATGCTTCTTTATCTTCAGTCGGGTCACATCTGTAATCCATTCTATTCGCTGAGTGGGCAACTCATCCAAGTTGATCTCGCCGGTTTCGATAAAAGTATTCTTCGCCGCCCACTTCTATTCTACGTTGCCACGTTCCAGAACATCCACTACATGAGTTCCATATTCTTCAACGAACGATCTCTTCACAGCTGAATCTTCTAGTCGGTCTATGGTCAATCGACACCCGATCGAATCCTCCCAATCGCTAAAGTGAGGCAAGACTGGATGTATTATATCTTTGTTGCTGTTGCCCATAGAAATCGACGAAATCATGGGCCGCGCTAGCAGCCCACCACCACAGAGCAATCGTACTACCTCGACCCAGATGACGATACTGCAGTAGTGCAGTATCGTCATCTGGGTCAGTGGAGTAAACAACAGTGGAGTAAACTGAATGACCTGGTTGAACGTTCCTTTCAGCAACATCAACAACACCGAATCATTGGAAGTGAACAACTCCAACTCCACGGTAGCCGGGCAGACAGTGGAGAAGATCGAAAACCAAAGCTAGTCAACGTTAGGCGGCGGTCTAGGCAATGCACCAAACCCAAATGCTCAACTCTAACGTGTAATCTGTGATGTTATACGCCAGTGATACTTGGTGCGAATTCGCAGAGATCACATAGATGTCAACTTATTCTTATCGGCATTACATCCCCACACTGGGACAGAGCCGTCTCGCAGCTTAGTGTTCATTAAGCACTTCCACAGTTATTAACTGCGAGGTTTCTAAGCCAAGTTACCATTTTTGCATTCGTATATCATGAGGCTAACACCCAGGGAAGTCGAGACAATTTCCAATCCGAAAATTGCCTAGACCAGCACCGGGAATCGAACCCAGCCACCCTCAGCATGGTCTTGCTTTGTAGCCGCGTATCTTACCGCACGGTTAAGGAGGGCCCCTTTGCTTGGAGTAAGGTAAACGAAAATCTGCAACCAGACGCCTGAGAAGACATCTCTGATCGTGTGGGGGTCGGGAAGCGTCCAGGCATCAAATGACCTCCTAACGACTATACAGAAACCTCCGCAGATCATCCGCGCATGTTTCTTGTATGAGTGAGTTTAGCGTCCATTACATCCTCTCTACGGCTTTGTCCTAGGTCGTATCCATGCCGCTAACAAGTAGCATGGCATTCCAATAATTTTAGGATCGTGGGCATGCTGATATGGCGTGCTTCACCGATTCTACTTCAGACGTCACCCAAGTATTCCGTATAGTCCGGGAAGTCTTCATTTCCGAGCTTATGCAAGAACGTCATGAAACAGCCATGTTCAAACAACACATCTGTGACTTCAGAAGTACATCTGACCATTGCCCCTATTGATTCTACCAGTTTCATACTTGATATAAACAAAAGCTTATAACTCTAGCAGTACTTTGGTGTTGTGAAAAATTTTGGTGTTATTATTACAGTTTACTTAGAGTTCTTCTGCAAACCAGCGCTTTTCCTAAAAGAAAAACAGAAATTTCTACAAAAAGAAGTTCCAGTATTTTTTTTAATTATATAAAGTTTGGACTTAATTCACCACTGGATAAATATGTTACAAATATTTATATTCTTTGCCTTTTCTAAACATTCCTAGCTATAATTTGTCATTAAAATTTAAAATTTTCTATGAAACAATTGTATTTGGACTTTTTTTTCGTTTCCTTGTTATTTTTTTTATTCCCCCCCCCCCTCGTACATTCCAAGAGCTGTCGGACATAAAATAAATTTAATATTTGTATCGGCCTTATTTTTTGCACAATATGCAAATATAGATGGAGGAGATCCCCCCGCGTCGGACACCTCTCAATTCCGGACACTTCTCAAAACTACACTTTGCACACAATTTGAAATTAAACAAAAAAAAACTCATTATTTTTATTTTTTTTTCAATCTATCATTTGTTTGGAAGGCTCATTTGCCGTGAGCCCGTGAAGTGTTACGGAGCCGAAATAAGGTTTTTCGATACGGTGTTCATGATTCTTATGCACTAATGTTAGTTCTCAAAATTTTGATGTTTTGCCTTACTTTAGTATGTTCGAATCAATAATATTAACATTAGACCTGTGCGGCAATGTTTTTGACAGATGTCTTATCGGTTTTATTGGAAAGCACCTGTAATGTTTATAACAGATTGACTTTTAACTTTCTATCTATCACTTTTGATTTTAACCCTTAAAGGCGCAAGGCGATTTTTTAGAGATCGTCGAAAATATTTTTAACGTAAATAACCATTAACAATAAACGTATTTTCGGTTTGTTGTTTTAAAACAACATTGCGCATTTAAGGGTTAAATCAGGAAATGAGACGTAGCCTAAGACATGAATTGTTTTTGAGGCACTTCAGGAATTGCTCCTAGAAAACTTAATAAAACTTCTATTAGAATGTGTTAAGTATTTTGGTCTGAAATTATTTCAGATTTTCATTCCAAAATTCATTTGTTTTAATTCGGAAATCCAAAAAGATTGTGTTTAAATTCTTTTAAACTCCCTTTGAATGCCTCGAGGAAGTCCATTGGGAAATAAATCAGAAATTCCATCGGAAAATCGTCATGAATTTATTCTCTATTTTCTATAATGATTTTATCCAGGAATTCTTTCGCGAATTAATTCAGGAACACCTTAAAAATCCTTCAGATCTTGTTTGAAGAAATATTTCAAGAACTCCTTTGGATAATATAATCCCTCAAAAAATTAATCGTGAATTCTGTCTGGTGGGATATACCGGAGCAGTTCCTGGAGAATTTTTTGCCTTTGTGTGTGTACAAAAAAAATGTGGGACACACTTTTTTTTTAGTCTTATCCGATTTGTTTGCAACAGGTTGCATTCGACGTGGAATCCTTCCTAATTTTTCGATATTGAAAATTGGCCCAATCGGCCATTACGTTCCGGAGTTATTAAAAAAACATTTTTTTTTTCATTTTTTCCAAAAATTTCCCCTTTGAAAAAAATCAAAATCGATTTTTTTTTCAAGGACTGCTGAAATGCATTCCGCATTCCGGGCAGCAGGGACTATGTCCAAGGGCTTGACGATCCCTCCCCAGGCCATCTGCGAGTTGTGGGGCTTGCCTAGGATGTGGTGGGGTTTGACAGTGGGCCCTGTTAAACCTCTATAAAAGCTGCATGTATCCGCAAGTAGGCCCCACCAAAGCGACCGTGTGCCGCTCAAAGCGCACAAGCCCAAGTCCTGGTGTTAGGTGGGACGCTAAACAGCCCTGACACGACGGCCCTCCGACGAGACAGGAGGTTTGCGCTGGCCCAATAAGCCGCCTAGAAAACCAATCATTACGAACAATATAAGAGATAATGCGACTCGATATAATCGGCAAAGACCTAGGCGACGAATACAGGATCACGATTGGAAGCTTGGAACATGGAATTGCAAGTCGCTAGGTTTCGCAGGTTGTGACAGGATGATCTACGATGAATTACATCCCCGCAACTTCGACGTCGTGGCGCTGCAGGAGATTTGCTGGACAGGACAGAAAGTGTGGAAAAGCGGGCATCGAGCGGCTACCTTCTACCAAAGCTGTGGCACCACCAACGAGCTGGGAACCGGCTTCATAGTGCTGGGTAAGATGCGCCAACGCGTGATTGGGTGGCAGCCAATCAACGCAAGGATGTGCAAGCTGAGGATTAAAGGCCGTTTCTTCAACTATAGCATCATCAACGTGCACTGCCCACACGAAGGGAGACCCGACGACGAGAAAGAAGCGTTCTACGCACAGCTGGAGCAGACATACGATGGATGCCCACTGCGGGACGTTAAAATCGTCATCGGTGACATGAACGCACAGGTAGGAAGGAGGAAATGTATAGACCGGTCATCGGACCGGATAGTCTGCACACCGTATCGAATGACAACGGCCAACGATGCATAAACTTCGCAGCCTCCCGCGGAATGGTAGTCCGAAGCACCTTCTTTCCCCGCAAAAATATCCACAAGGCCACATGGAGATCACCTAACCAAGAAACGGAAAACCAAATCGACCACGTTCTAATCGACGGTAAATTCTTCTCCGACATCACGAACGTCCGCACTTACCGCAGTGCGAATATTGAATCCGACCACTACCTCGTTGCAGTATGCCTGCGCTCAAAACTCTCGACGGTGTACAACACGCGTCGAAGTCGGACGCCGCGGCTTAACATTGGGCGGCTACAAGATGGTAGACTAGCCCAAGAATACGCGCAGCAGCTGGAAGTGGCACTTCCAACGGAAGAGCAGCTAGGCGCAGCGTCTCTTGAAGATGGCTGGAGAGATATTCGATCCGCCATTGGTAGCACCGCAACCGCTGCACTAGGCACGTTGCCCCGGATCAGAGAAACGACTGGCGAATGACGGCGAATGTGAGCAGTTAGTGGAAGAGAAGAATGCAGCATGGGCGAGATTGCTGCAACACCGCACGAGGGCGAACGAGGCACGATATAAACAGGCGCGGAACAGACAAAACTCGATTTCCGGAGGAAAAAGCGCCAGCAGGAAGATCGAGACCGTGAAGAAACGGAGCAACTGTACCGTGCTAATAACACACGAAAGTTCTATGAGAAGTTAAACCGTTCACGTAAGGGCCACGTGCCACAGGCTGATATGTGTAAGAACATAAACGGGAACCTTCTTACGAACGAGCGTGAGGTGATCCAAAGGTGGCGGCAGCACTACGAAGAACACCTGAATGGCGATGTGGCAGACGAAGATGGCGGTATGGTGATGGACCTGGGAGAACGCGCGCAGGACATAATTCTACCGGCTCCGGATCTCCAGGAAATCCAGGAGGAGATTGGCCGGCTGAAGAACAACAAAGCCCCTGGGGTTGACCAACTACCAGGAGAGCTATTTAAACACGGTGGTGAGGCACTGGCTAGAGCGCTGCACTGGGTCATTACCAAGATTTGGGAGGAGGAAGTTTTGCCGCAGGAGTGGATGGAAGGTGTCGTGTGTCCCATCTACAAAAAGGGCGATAAGCTGGATTGTAGCAACTACCGCGCAATCACATTGCTGAACGCCGCCTACAAGGTTCTCTCCCAAATTTTATGCCGTCGACTAGCACCAACTGCAAGGGAGTTCGTGGGGCAGTACCAGGCGGGTTTTATGGGCGAACGCTCCACCACGGACCAGGTGTTCGCCATTCGCCAAGTACTGCAGAAATGCCGCGAATACAACGTGCCCACACATCATCTATTCATCGACTTCAAAGCCGCATATGATACAATCGATCGGGACCAGCTATGGCAGCTAATGCACGAACACGGTTTTCCGGATAAACTGACACGGTTGATCAAAGCGACGATGGATCGGGTGATGTGCGTAGTTCGAGTTTCAGGGGCATTCTCGAGTCCCTTCGAAACCCGCAGAGGGTTACGGCAAGGTGATGGTCTTTCGTGTTTGCTATTCAACATCGCTTTGGAAGGGGTAATACGAAGAGCAGGTATTAACACGAGTGGTACAATTTTCAATAAGTCCGTCCAGCTATTTGGTTTTGCCGACGACATAGATATTATGGCACGTAACTTTGAGAAGATGGAGGAAGCCTACATCAGACTGAAGAGGGAAGCTAAGCGGATCGGACTAGTCATCAACACGTCGAAGACGAAGTACATGATAGGAAGAGGTTCAAGAGAAGACAATGTGAGCCACCCACCGCGAGTTTGCATCGGTGGTGACGAAATCGAGGTGGTAGAAGAATTTGTGTACTTGGGCTCACTGGTAACTGCCGAAAATGACACCAGCAGAGAAATTCGGAGACGCATAGTGGCTGGAAATCGTACGTACTTTGGACTCCGCAAGACGCTCCGATCGAATAGAGTTCGCCGCCGTACCAAACTGACAATCTACAAAACACTAATTAGACCGGTAGTCCTCTACGGACACGAGACCTGGACGATGCTCGTGGAGGACCAACGCGCACTTGGAGTTTTCGAAAGGAAAGTGCTGCGTACCATCTATGGTGGGGTGCAGATGGCGGACGGTACGTGGAGGAGGCGAATGAACCACGAATTGCATCAGCTGTTGGGAGAACCATCCATCGTTCACACCGCGAAAATCGGACGACTGCGATGGGCCGGGCACGTAGCCAGAATGTCGGACAGTAACCCGGTGAAAATGGTTCTCGACAACGATCCGACGGGCACAAGAAGGCGAGGTGCGCAACGGGCAAGGTGGATCGATCAGGTGGAAGATGACTTGCGGACCCTCCGTAGACTGCGTGGTTGGCGACGTGTAGCCATGGACCGAGCCGAATGGAGAAGACTCTTATATACCGCACAGGCCACTTCGGCCTTAGTCTGATTAAATAAATAATAATGAAATGTATTCAAATGAACGCAAATAAATGTGAATTGATGGAAATAACTGAATCTATCTCCCTGAAGTGCAATTTTGACCTCTCTTATGTGCTTTTCTTATTACATTTTACAATACACGAGAAAGGCACCATCACCGCTAGGTGGATTATTCTGGGTTTTTTGGAGAATACCTTAAGAAATTCTTGGTGGAATCTAAAAATAAATTTTCGAAGCAATTTTCCAAGAAATTTCTTGCGGAATCCATACATGGATTTATAAAAAGTATTCTTGAAGTAATTTCTGCGAACACTCCTGGAAGAACTCGAAGAAGAGAAGGCAAGAGAATTTAAGGAAGAATTTCTAGGGGCGAAATTTGGGTGCAGTACCCGGAAAACAAATTGGGAGACTTTCGGAAGGAACTTCTGTAAAAGTTTCTGTGGGAATTGCCAGGAGAATTTCAAATATACACACTTAAACAGTGACGCAAAATTCGGCAATTCATTTTACTGATCAGGAAAATTACGGATGTTTGGTTTTTTTGTACGTTAATTGGAAACTGTCAATAAAAATACTGAATTTCCTATTGCCGATGAAAATGTAAAAGAGCTGTATGGTATCACATAATTCCGTGAAATACTAATCTGATATATCAATGAACGCAAACGAGTTTGCTAAACGCGGTGGTTGAAATCTTATTCAGCCATGTTTTTTTTGCATGCGGATTCATTCTTGAAATTTTTCGTGAAACATAATGGAGGGAACTGGACTTGTATGAGTAAGTATTTCCTAATGAATATCAAAAACTCGCAGTCAATGAAATTGTCTGCTCGAAATTACTTAAATTACCTGAGAGCCGTAGAAACTGAAATTTCCTGAAGAATTTTGATGGAACTTTTATAGGAATTTAAGGAAGAATTCTCGGAGGAACTTTTCGAAGGATTCCTGGAGGAAGCTCCCAACTAATTCCTGGCGGAATTTTCGGAAGAATTTCTAAAAGAACTTGCGAAGGAATTCTTGCAGGAACTTCTAAAGGAAATCATGGAGGAAGTTCCGGCAGATTTTCTGCAGGAATTTTCTAAGGATTTTTTGAAGAAACTGCAGGGGAATTACTGGAGGAGCCTCTGAAGAAATTTCTTGAAATTGAAATTTCTTGAGGAATTGCTGAAGGAATTTGAATGGAATTTGTTGGGAATTACGGGTATAATTTTTGGAGAAACTAGCCGAGGAATTCTTGGAGAAGCATCCCGAAGAATTCCTGGAGTGACTTCCAAACCAATTCCTGTAGAAACTTCTGGAGAAATTTTTCCTGGAGGAACTTCAGAACAAATTCTTGTGGAAACTTTCTGAGAAATTACTGAAGGAATTTGGATGGATTATTTCCGAAGTTCCTTGAAGAATTTTTGGATAAACTTTCCGAAGTATTCCCGGAGAAGCCTTCCGAAGAATTCCTGGAGAAACTTCCGGAGGTATTCCTGGAGAATCTTCCTGAGGAATTCATGGAGGAACTTCCTGAGAAATTGCCGGAAGAATTTGGAGGGAATTTTTATAGAAATTCCGGGAAGAATTAAAAGGACGTATGTGAAAGGACGTATGTGATTTTGTAAACAAAGATTCATAAGTCGATTTGTCCAATCCGATGGAACTCTCACGCAAACCAACACCACGAACAGGTAGCCGAAGCCTCCCCCTACCTGTCTGTGGTAATGATTTATGTGGGAGTGCTATCAGATTCAGAGGCGTCGCGTCCGCATGTGCAACCTGTGCACTGCACAGGTAGCAATTTTGTCCCTAACATTTTAACTCACGATAGATTTCTTGTCATTCTTATACAAATATATACTTGGATTATGTGCATTTGTCATATGCTTAGTACAAATTTAACGATTATACATAATGCACGGATTTTTTTTACAGGCGACATGTGATATGAGGCAACTGAAATGCTGCGATGGGGACGCGTTATATTTTACTCCACGATACCCGAAACGACGCACCGCCACATGTTGTCCATCACGTGCACTTTCAGCAGAGAACGGTTTGCAATGCATCATACACGCATTATTTTGTATGTGTAGGTCACCCGCTTTAACCGCAATCGGCGCTGTATAGGTAGCAGTGGTGGAAATACTCGCTTCACGAGTAAGAAAAGAGTGTAATTGGGCCTATAAAAAATGCCACACTCGCGCGAACCTACTGCCTGCATTTTTCTGGTGCTTGCTTTGTTCGCGAGTACGGACAGAGCAAAGTAAAAAAGCAGGGCAGTTTTTTGTTCGGGAGTAAAAATCACGGTCGCGAGTATTTGTGGTTATTTCGAATACAATGGATAAATTTCACTTGTGATAAACACAATAACTATAAACAAAGGTGTTCTTGCTCGAACACCTCGAACATCCGTGATAAACATGTTCCGAAGTTGTTTTATGACATTTTGCAAATTAACCCGAATGACTCGCGAAGCTTCACGAACATTTTTCGGGGTTCGTTTTTCTGTTTTCTCTGCGAGTAGTAGGTAGGCAAGAAAAAGGCAAAACAAGTGTTCGCGAGTATTTTGCATTGCCTACTTCTCGTTTTGTGAGCAAGGTTCACAGATTTCCACCACTGATCTGAGGTAGCCAAGGCGTTCATCGTTAGCAGTGCACGGTTTGGTGCCGATGGAGAAAAGCACATCGGTTTGGTGCCTACCGAGTAGGTACCTATACCGCTTCAAACAGCGCATGCGCGTTTGGTTGAAGAGCGCGCAATCGGAACAAAATAGAAAAAGAAAAGAGGCGGTGATTAAATGATAATAAATTTCTGCTCTCCAAAGCGATGGTGAAAGTTCGGCTTTGAATAAGCTCATCGGATCAAAAGCGTTTTGATTGGGATTTTGGTATACGATGAATAATTTATTATTTTTTATTTTTAATAATTATTTTTCGTGAAATCCAATATCCAAAATATTTAGGAGCCATTCGTATTTCGTATACCATGTGGACAACTTAGGGGGGCCGTCATACGCATAGTTGTCCCATGTTTGCTGGGATTTCCTATGTACATGGGACAATTATGCGTAGAACGGCAGTATAGGAGTAGGAAAAATGTCCATGGTTCACACAAATTAATGAAAAATTGCATGACCACATCAACGCTGATGGAGGGAAGAACACATCTAAATCTGTTCAACATCTGTCCACGTGGTATGAAAACAGCCCTTCGAAAAAAAATATTTGTCAAAGGAATAAATTAAAATAGAATAATCAATAGTTGAGGGACGTTTAGATCATAAACCTCAGACCCCATTTTTCTGATATGTATGACAAGCTAATTACAAATGTGTATTAGCCGTCTAAACATTCTTAAAATAATTCAATTTTCTGAACACATAACTATTAAGACTTGTCTCATTCTACGAAATAACTTGAATTAAAATTAAAAGATATTGTTTCATTGAATAGATGTCTTATATGTCATATTGAAAAGCATTATGATTCCCCAGATTAGTTTGTTTTTTTTTTAATGCGTCACTTTAAGTTTAGTTTGAATTTAATTCGATAAATAAGATGTAGCTTAGAAGCAGATAGACAAAACATATGGGATCGTTTATATTGGATGTGTCATTTCAGGTCCCTTTTTCAGGTCAGGTTTTTCTCAAAATATTTAACTTTGATACGAGAAGCACGAACAATCATCAACTCGTCATAATTTTCATCATTGAATTCTTAACTTTTTTCTACAAACAAATATAATTTTGAAAAAGTATCACCGGCGCGAACTTACTCGTAATTTTAATGCTGATACATTGACAGCTACTACATCAAACAACTGAAACCGAAATACGCCGCTCGGTGCACAGGTTGAAGAATTGACCACGCGACGCCTCTGAATTTGAGAAATCAACGTTTCAATCTTTTTTTACAAAATCACATACGTTGTTTTGAATGATGCTGGGTCATTAGGCCGAAGGCCGTTAGGCCGAATGGTCATTAGGCCGAACGGTCATTAGGCCGAATGGCCATTAGGCCGAATGAGAACTGGGGAGTGAGAAGTGAGTAGTGCGCAATGAGGAAGAAGTAGAAAGGAAGAAGGAAAAGGGAGGAAGAAGGAAAAAGGAGGAAGAAGGAAAAGGGAGGAAGAAGGAAAAGGGAGGAAGAAGGAAAAGGGAGGAAGAAGGAAAAGGGAGGAAGAAGGAAAAGGGAGGAAGAAGGAAAAGGGAGGAAGAAGGAAAAGGGAGGAAGAAGGAAAAGGGAGGAAGAAGTAAGAAGGAGGGAGAAGTAAGAAGGAACAAGGAAGAAGGAAGAAGCAAGAAGAAAGAAAGAAGAAGAAAGAAGGAAGAAGGAAAAAGTAAGAATTAAAAAGGAAGAAGAAAAAAGGAAGAAGAAAGAAGGAAGAAGAAAGAAGAAAGAAGAAAGAAGAAAGAAGAAAGAAGAAAGAAGAAAGAAGGAAGAAGAAAGAAGAAAGAAGGAAGAAGGAAGAAGGAAGAAGGAAGAAGGAAGAAGGAAGAAGGAAGAAGGAAGAAGGAAGAAGGAAGAAGGAAGAAGGAAGAAGGAAGAAGGAAGAAGGAAGAAGGAAGAAGGAAGAAGGAAGAAGAAAGAAGAAAGAAGGAAGAAGGAAAAAGGAAAAAGGAAGAAGGAAGAAGGAAGAGGGAAGAAGAAAGAAGGAAGAAGGAAGAAGGAAGAAAGAAGAAGGAAGAGGGAAGAAAGAAGAAAGAAGGAAGAAAGAAGAAGAAAGAAGGAAGAAGGAAGAGGGAAAAAAGAAGAAGAAACAAGGAAGAAGGACGATGGAAGGAGGAAGAAGAAAGAAGAAAGAAGGAAGAAAGAAGAAAACGGAAGGAAGAAAGAATAAAGAAGAAGGAAGAGGGAAGAAAGAAGAAGAAAGAAGGAAGAAGCATGATGGAAGGAGGAAGAAGAAAGAAGGAAGAAGGAAGAAGGAAGAAAGAAGGAAGAAGGAAGAAAGAAGGAAGAAGGAAGAAAGAAGGAAGAAGGAAAAAAGAAGGGGGAAGAAAACGGAAGGAAGAAGAAAGAATAAAAAAGAAGGAGGAAGAAAGAAGGTAGAAGGAAGAGGGAAGAAGAAAGAAGGAAGAAGAAAGAAGGAAAAAGGAAGAAGGAAAAAGGAAGAAGGAAAAAGGAAGAAGGAAAAAGGGAGAAGGAAGAAGAGGGAAGAAAGAAGAAGGAAGATTCAAGAAGGGAAAAGGAAGAAGGGGTGAGGTGAAGAAAGAACTTTTCATTTTTCACTTCTTGCTTCTTTTTGCTAATTCGGCCTAATGGCCATTCGGCCTAATGACCGTTCGGCCTAATGTCCATTCGGCCTAATGACCTTCGGCCAAATGGCCTTCGGCCTAACGGCCTTCGGCCTAATGGCCTGACACCGTTTTGAATAAGTACCCGAGAATAGGACGTGTGCTATCATTGCTTTGTAAAACCATGCAGCGGTGTCTCACAACCTGTTTCGACTCAATTTAGAACCGTAGGTTCTTCAGATTGAAGCAGATGTGACCGGATTGAACCCAAGTGGCCCAGGAACGCTGAAAATATCAATCCCATCGTTGCATTGTGAAATCATGAAGCTTGAGGTGTCACCCAACTTACTTTAACTCAACTTAGAAAATGGCTATTCCACAGATGCTCCACAGAATGTGGCCGATATGGCTGGATTTATCCCAAGTAGCCCAAGTGGCCGGATTGGATCCAAATAGCCCAGGGGCCCTAAGAATATTATTTCCAACATTTTTTTTAAAAGAAGTTTGAGGTGTTACACGTCATATTTTGATTCAATTTTATTTTAACTTTTCCGTCACTGAATTCTGGTTTTTGGATTGTGGCCGATGTGACCGGGTAGAACTCAAGTGGCCCAGGAACTCTTAGAATATTATTTCCTGTAAAATCATCATGTTTGATGTATGACATGATCTGTTGACTCAATTTAGGAAATGGCCACTCCGTGAGTCCTCCGGATTTTGCCACTTTTTTAGCGAATTGAACCCAAGTAGCCCAGAAACCCTTAAAATATCTTTCTCATCATTGCTTTGTGAAATCATGATGTTTGAGGTATGACATGATCTGTTGACTCAATTTAGGAAATGGCCACTCCGTGAGTCCTCCGGATTTTGCCACTTTAGTGGCGGATTGAACCCAAGTAGCCCAGAAATCTTTAAAATATCTTTCTCATCATTGCTTTGTGAAACCATGATGTTTGAGGTGTTAAACAATGTGCTTTGACTCAATTTAGGAAATGCCCAATCTGTCCTCTGGATTGTGGCGGGTGTGACCAGATTGAACCTAAGTGGCCCATGAACCCCTCAAAATATTATTTTTATTATTGTTTTGTGAAATTATGAAGTTTGAGGTGTCACACGACTTGTTTTGACTAAACTTAGGAAATGTTCATTCTGGAGGTCCTCCGGATTATGACCGATGTGGCCAGAATAAACCCGAGTGGCTAAAGAACCCTGAAAATATCATCATTACTTTGTGAAATCATGAAGTTTGAGATGTCGCACGACCTATTTTGACTCAATTTAGGAAATGGCCATTCCGGAGGTCCCCCGGATTGTGGCCGGATTGAACCCGAGTGGTCCAGCAACCCCTCAAAATATCATTTTGATCATTGTTTTGTCGAACCAGTTTGATGTGTCACACGACCTGTTTTGACTTAAATTTGTATATGGCCACTTTTTTCAGGTACAACTGACCCCAGCGAATTCTAAAATAAATCTGGAACCGTACTAAGGATTGATTTAAATCCAGTATGCATAAAAAATTATCCTCCGGATCGAATACAACTTGTTGCGAAAAAATCGGTCAAGAAATGTGGTTTTTACAGCAGTTTTAATTTTTGAAAGCCCTTAAAAACAGACGTCAGGGACGGAAAGGTTAAATATCAAGTGTTTATTTATTAGTTTTCCCAGTTGCTTTTTTACGCTATTAAATTTCCTAAACTTTTCGCTATATTTTTTGTTGTGCAGCTATTAAAAGAAACAAAGTTCTTCGTCAAAAATGTATCCCATTTGACTTGAAATTTTCCGTAAAATCAAGATCATTGAAGCATACCCAGTATTCAGTCTGCAGCTTGAGTGTCGTGCGGTAGCATATTATTATCGTTTAAAATGCGACGCCAAAACAAGATCAGGGAGGCAAAATCTCGAATTTTCTTGTTTTCGCTGAATTAAATTTGTTTCGCGCATCAACACGCGATGCGATAGTGTGCTACACTGCACCAAACGGTTGTCGATTCGGGGAGCCAAAGCGAAACCACCACTCGCGGTTGCTGTCTGTTTGAGCTAATTGAATGGAACGAAGCTCGACCGAATTGTCCGAAAATCTGGTGACGGGCGTTACATGAGCCGTGGACGGAAGTTGCGTGCGGATTTTATTTGCGAAATGTGTTCCCTCAAGATTATTGTACAATAATTAGACTATATTGGTAACTGTTTCCTCGTCTGATGTTTTCGCAAGTATGTTTTCAAAATCACGAGCTCAGAAAACGATTATTGCTTAATATTGAAGATCAAATATGGCCCCGCACCAAGTTTTCAAGATTTTGTCATGTTAATTACCATTTAACATCAATGTAATGATTATCACCAATATTTCTTAATTTTATTCAACCGTCAATCAGCTACAATATTTTTCATGCTTTATAATTTTGTGTTGTCAATTATTAAAAATAAATTTTGCTATGTTTCCCATATAATATTTAAAAGAAGTTTTCATTTTCAATTTAATTTGTTATTATTTCAACCACAAATTATTTGAATTTAAATTGAATTTACATTATTCTGCTAGTTTCGTTCTGCACTAGGTATATTTGGTTTCGATGCTATAATAATAAAAGATAAACACACGAAAAGCCCCCATGTATTGTAATTTCGGTCATTTTGGAAAATTGAGCGCTTCTCCATTATTTATTGAACTGGTCTCGTACAATCCAACGACGGCGGCAACTAACGAGCCCACGCACAAACACATAAATCGACCTGTACCCGTCTGCTGCTGTCTCTCGTGCGACCAGTCAGTTGGTGCAATTATTTGTGCAAAACAAGCAACGAGGGGCATCGATTTATATAACAAAACTGCGTTAATAATGCTCAGATGGAAAACAAACTCATTCGGGGCACTCTACGGCGGACGGCAACGATGGAAGTCGAACTGACCGTGTACTATTTGCACCCACCGAACATCCAAAACTTGTTTGATCAGTGCAAACGAAATTTCACTCATTACGAGCAGAAAATCTTTGTCTGGTGGTGTCTGCAAAAATTACAGCTATGGGTCAGGTCAGTTCAGTACGAATGCCTGCTGCGCGAGATTCAAACGAATTGTTGCACCACATTGTCTGCGGTGGATGATGGCGCGAGTTGAAATGCTGAATGCTAGAACAAACTGCGCCCCCGAGCCCCGGCGGGTGGTAGCGCTGCGAATAGTTCACTCCTTCCCTGATGCAGTTATTGTTTGCCAACTCGCTACAGGCCATGGTACATTGTTGAAATGAAACGTGACATAGGTATTATTCATTTGCAAAATTCAGGTTTTAGCGAGGCAGTTTTGTTTGGCCGGGTTGGTGAATTGCTGTCGGGTGTAACAAGTGTGGATTTTTTTAGACAAGTTGTCCCTTTGTATTATATAATGTAGCTATTTTCGACTGCACTAGTCGAGTCGAATACGAGACACTTAGAATGATTATACTGTTCAGATTGAAATACAAGTAACAGTCAAGAATTTCGTTGAACATGATTAAGAAAAATGTGTTATCAGATTTTCCTCCAGCTTGAGCAAAATGAACCAGTAAAGTCTTGCAATTATCATTAAATCTACGCCCTAAATGGATTTTTTTGCAGTTACCTAGGGAAGCTCGTTGGAATTTTCAAAGAAGATTGTTAGGAATTTCCGCGGAAAATTGTTGCAGTTTTGCAAAAGTTTGTTTTTTTTTTAGTTTCAATAAGAGATTTTTAAAAATGTTTACGAGAATTTTTAAAATTTCTACGGAAAAGTTTTTGAAATATTAACTGGAAGTTTGTCGGAATTTTTCGGCCGTATGCCCATTTCAGTAAAACATTTTTCGGCAAATGGATTTCGACCTAATGGTATATTCGGCCAAACTACTTTCGACCAAGTAGCCAAATTGGATTTCAACAAGAAACTCGTTGGATTTCAACGGGAAGCTATCGCAAATCGACAATTTCCCATGGTTTCGGCTGTTGGAATCAAGAAGTTTTTCGATTCGAAGGTGTTGCTTCCGCCTTCCATCACCACACGTTCGTCCGTTCAGATGCACACACCCTAATCCCTGTACATCTCTGCGTAGTAGTAGTAGTAAAATTAATTTTATTTTCATTTTTCTGCCTTTCTACATAGTATTCACATTTTAAGTTATTCGGTCTTATGGCTCTGCAACTGCGTAATTACTTTTATAAATTCTACAGAATCTAATTTCTACAGAAATTTACTAAATTTACTAGGCATTGTTTTGAAGAAAACTTAAAACTACAATTTGATACCCTAACTACACTATTTACACAACACGGGTTTTTTCGCAGCCCTCTCAGACTGGCATGCCGTATTCGATCACGGGGGGATGATTTGCTTGTAGACAGCATGTTGTGCGCAATGGAACTTGCTACGCTGATTGAGACCCGGAATACCCTTGCCGACAGGTAATAGTTGATGATTTTACCAGAGAGCTGGGAAGATTTTAGTGTTGTAGTTTGTACATCAGGCCATCATGCCATACATTGTCGTCTGCCTTTTCGATATCGAGTAAGGCCATGGCGGATGTTTTTGGGACCAACTTTTTCCGTCCGAGGACGTTGGTAACTCGGGGCAGTTGATGCACGGTTGATCGACTGCGCCGGAAACCAAACTGTTCCTCGAGCAAGAAGTTGTGGTGTTCGACAGACTCAAGTAACTGGCTGTGAATAACTAAGCTTCGGATAAACCTTGTCTTGAAAGTGGTACAGCTGTTCCTCTCTTCACACTCCGCTGTTTCCAGGCGGCCTTTTCCTCTCATGAAAGAGGTGGGTCTGCTGTCTCCGATTCCTACTATAGCGGTACAGGTTCTGTCGGGTTTCTTGCTGCAGCGCGATCGCCCGCTTTGCACCCTTCCCCAGAATCTGTCTGCACTCTTCGTTGAAACAATCGTTTCGTCGACTTCATTCCAAATATCCGACGTTGCTCCACTGCGTCGTTAATTGCTGCTTTAACTGTATTCCAGCAGTCTTTAAGAGGGACCCCATCGAGCTCACTGCAATCTGCAGTTCGTCAACCTCCTGGCCAATCTGAGCATTCAAATCTCCTTTTGATGATTTTGACGTCATGGCCTGGGCTGCGTCACGAGTAGAATGCGTTCTTATTATTATCAGTGCTTCAGGAGTGTGGGCCATGGACGTTGATTATGCTGAATCGGACCTGGACCTATTTTGCATATTAATTTTTGGTATTTTACCTCTTTATGCAAGGCTAGTTCATACCAATTTTTGTTATCAAGGGCAATGCGTCGATTGTTGCGTTCAGTATTTTCCCGTTATTGTTTGTTGCTTGGTTTTTAAAGGCTTGCTTGTAATGCCCCACCGTCTCCTAAGCCAGGCCCACAACTCCCTGCGGCCTGGGGTGGGGTTGGCAAACCCTTGGGTATAGCTCCTGTAGCTTTAAATTCTTGAACTCGTGTTAATAGCGGTTTTTGATGGCATTGGCGATGGAGCCAAGTATTCGGAAGTTCTGAACCTTCTGCGTAATCTTTGCTGATGCACACCACGACTCACTACACAGTGGAAAAAAAATTATCCATAACGCGAAAAAATTCAATATCTTGGTTCGGGATGGGCGAATTGCGCTGAAATTTTGATACAAATCGTAGAACTTTCTGGGGAATTGTGCATAGATGGTAAAGTTCACTGCACGAAGCTGCAAGACCTTGTTTTACCCCGATTCCCCATATTTGCTGTGTAATCCGTCAAGTTCGGAACAACAAATGATCGACAAAACTTAACATATTTGACCCCACTTTTTTTTTCCAAAAATCGTGTTATGTGAGCTCTGTCTACTGCACGATGACAGATATTGAGATCTTGTTTATTTTACCCCACGTTCTCATATTCCTCAAATTGCTTACTAATAACCTCGCATTACTAGTCTGATCTACAATTTTCCGAGTAGAGCTATTTTTGCCCATCGCACAACTAAAGAAACTAAAATACTGCTCATTTTACCCCACGTTCTATTATTTTCTAACTACTACCCCCAATTCCAAGGAATTCCGATAAGCATAACAAGCCAGGGGAACTAGGGTAAAACGAGGTCTTACAGCTTCGTGCAGTCACCTTAACCACCTCTGCACGATTTCCCAGAAAGTTAGCGGGCATAGAAAAGCTTTCAATTGATAACTTGAGGAGAGGTTGTAGTGTTGAGCTGGTGTGGTTCGCCTAGCAGATGGTGATGTATACACTATGTATATTAGAGCGTGCGTCGTTGCGTTTAAAGGGTATTAATCCACGATTTGTGACAAGGACAATTTTGCAAACTTCTACTGGGATTTTTTCACCAACTCTTTCAGAGACTTCTCCGGGAGTTTCTCCAGTAGGAAATCTGCTACAAATTCCAACGGGAGTTTCTTCAAGTATTCATCCAAAAATTCCTCCAGGAAGTAAAGCCAGGAATTCCTCTGCAAGATTTTTAAGGATTTTTACATAATACTGTTTGGCATAATGTCGTTTAGCATAACGGTCGTTTGGCATAATTGTTATTTGAGCTGTGTGATTAATAAGTAAGATTTGTCAAGTCATTCATTTACGTTGTTTCCATCATATGGGCAATACATAATAATTATAAACAGGATTGTACGGCGTGGCAAATTAAGAATAAACAAGCTTCCTGTAAAAACGGCGACATTTCTAATGTTGACACAGGTACCAACAAGATTATTCAACAGTACATTAATTTTACATTGGTGGTAGTTTTTCGTGTAAAAGTATGCTAGAAAACGGCTATTTGACTATTCTAGCAGTAACTGCTTGACTTGGAAATGATCGAAAAAAAAGTTTCCTACATCCAATTAGAAATTCCATCAGCTGCTTCCTCCTATCTATCACATTGGCTGCTCGTTGACCAAGACGAACCCGTGCCCTACAAACCTAACCCAAAAATTCCCCATGAACTCGTGGCAAGTGCAGAGGTATATTCGGCTTGCAGTGGGCGAGTATTTGCATCATCATTTCCTACCTCTTCCCTGCATTGACTTGCATTCTGACGTGGAAGGCGCCAGTGTGACCCAACAAATGAGATCACCAGTGCTTGTACGTTGAAGATGAGTGGTGTTCTCTGTACAAGAACAGCTGATCTGGTCATAATGGAATAGCAACTACGAGCAGTCAATCAAGCTCAAGCTCATTAGGAAAGGAATTCGTGTTCTCTCATGCGATATGAAAAGTATTAAAAAAAAAAAATATTATCGCGCTCTCCCAAAACGCTTATACATGCAGACATCACTTCATTTGTCAAGTCTATTGGTATATAGTATTATGGAACTCTGGGCCTTATATCAGGCCATATGTTCTCTTCTTATACAGGACTGATGCATGCTTTAAAATAATGAATCAAGGAGAGGAAATTGCATGATTTTTGAAAAGGATTCATTCAAAAAAATGGATTATAGTTTCGCTTGCTTTAAACATAGTAAATGCATCCTTTCAAAGAATGGATCCTATCCCCCCTTGCATTGAACCGAGCAAATATTTGAATTGAAAGGAGTCGTAGCTTCTCTGGCTTTTTTGGGTAAGTAAGTACCTTCGAAAGGGGTCAGTACTTCCCTTTCATTAAACCGAACTAATGCTCAAATTGAAAGAAGGAACTACATCGTCTCTCTGTCGCGTAACTGCATCCTCTGCATCCCTCGCCTCTAACTGAGCTAGAGCTTGAATTGAAAAAAGGAACTATATTACCTGCATCTTGCTGGACCTTCTACCATCCTTTGAAAGGGATCTTATCTTCCCTCGGCTTAAACCGAGAAAATTTCTGAATTAGAAGAAGGAACCATAATGTCTTTTGTCATCTGCCGGGCAAATCCTTTGAAAGAAGGAACCTCCTCTTGCCGTCAGTCGGGAAGATGCAACCTTTGAAAGAAGGGATCATATTCTACCTTGCCTTTAACCGAGTAAATGCCTAAATTAATATAATATAATTTATTATGTATTATCACTCTACAAAATTAATGTTAATATCTTTCTTATTAATATTGGCATTACATCCCCACACTAGGACAGAGCCGCCTTCGCAGCTTAGTGTTCATTAAGCACTTCCACGGTTGTTAACTGCGAGGTTTCTAAGCCAAGTTACCATTTTTGCATTCGTATATCATGAGGCCAACACGATGATACTATTATGCCCAGGAAAGTCGAGACAATTTCCAATCTGAAAATTATCTAGACCGGCACCGGGAATCGAACCCAGACACACTCAGCAAGGTCTTGCTTTGTAGCCACGCGTCTTACCGCACGGCTAAGGAGGCTAATATATAGCAGGTAAATTAGCCAACTATGAAATTTTTTTCGACTCTCTTCAAAGGAACTTAATTTCCACTGGGAATTCCTTGTTTATTAAATTGAATATTTTGTTTTCATTACTAACTTATACACACCATCTTATTATATGTTTTGTCTTAATTTTTCTGATAAGTCCTCTAATGAGGGGGCTCTTAACAGAGCTTTTTGATGCGGGGGCTGACGGCGGGCTCTTATATATATATATATATATATATATATATATATATATATAAATAAATAATATATATATATATATATATATAAATGAAAGCGGGAACCATATCGTCCTTTGCCTTCTGGAGGGCAAATGCATTCTCAGAAAGAATATATCATATCTTCTTTGGCTTAAACTGAGCAAATGTCTGAATTGAATATGAAAACCATATCGTATTTTGCCTTTTGACGGTCAAGTGCATCCTTGGAAAGAAGGTTGTCTCACACCGAGAAATTGCCTTAAGGTGATTATAGAATGAAGCCAGAAATCAGCCATTTTGTAAACCACGTGCTTTTCCAATATTTTTTTCAAGAGCACGAGATGAAAGAACCATAACGCGTATGGGGCTGAAATAATGGTAGGTCGTTTGCTTAGTTATGCTGGAGTTATGCTTTTGGAAGTGTATGTAGCTAAACGTGTGGTGAATTTGAAATTCACCATGGGCTTCATTCTATAATCACCTTAATTAAACAAATTAATCATGTCCTCTCTTGCCTTCTGTCTGAACAAATGAATCATATTTTCTCTTCTCCTTCAGAAATAACTAATAAAATAGTTTTTGCTCTTGAGCACTTAAAAATTTTGCTATTCCAGTGTCCGTCTTTTGCGGTTTGTCTTAGTAGTCAACGACGATCTTGCTACTGACCCAGTGGTAAAAAGATGTTAAGTAAAAAAGGCAGATAATAAACATTTCATAAAGTCTA
Organism: Armigeres subalbatus; assembly: GCF_024139115.2. Lineage (NCBI taxonomy): Eukaryota > Metazoa > Arthropoda > Insecta > Diptera > Culicidae > Armigeres > Armigeres subalbatus. Next base: position 195,757,900 of record NC_085140.1, on the reverse strand, counting down.
CCACTGTTCCTTCGAGCAGTGGTTTAACACATTCTTTAATTCAAAACAATTCAAAGCATCCCTCTTATAATGTTTAAGCGATAATAGGGCACTGCACGGAAATATCTGTTTCTCTTTCGTTCTTCAAACATTTTGACGTTTACTGGCCTTGTTGTTTTCAAATTTCTTTGCAGCGAGAAAGAGACAAAGCAGCCCGTGCAGTGCCCTATAGTTATAAATAATTGAATATGGATGAATAATTGAATGATTTTCCAGAGGATTATTTTTAAGAAAGTTCCGTGAAATTCCTGAAAAACTTCTTAAAAACTCCCTAAAGCTTTTCAGAGGAATTCTTGAAGGTATTTTTTGGGAATTTAGAAAAAAATCTCAATAGAAAAATTCCCAGAGAGGTGGGTTGATTTATTGATTAAAGAAATTCCATGTGAATTTCGAATGCAATTCTGGAGAAAATTTCTTGAAGAATTTCTTTTCGTTTTGAACGATCTACTCGTCGTATCTCGCCAATTAGAAGGTGGTGGTTAGATACGATGTCAGCGCTATGTTTATTCCGGACATCAAGAAGGATCCATCTCTTTTTGCGACGGAAGCAGATGTTGTTGACTCACGTTTCAGTATGTTCATCACGAGAGTATCACGTGTGCACTGGTCGACGGGGAAAGAGTGATCTCCAATCACTAAGCAAAGTTTGGAATAATTGTCTTGGAGATTCCGTAGTACATACACATAGGAAAATCTTGTAGCAATTATAACAACTGACCCAAAATTTCCTCAATGTTATTTTCTCGAAGTATTGCTGGACAAATGCAACCTAATGAGGCACTCGCCTTGCAATCGATTGAACCACATCTGGTATTATATAACATTACATGCTGTTCACTTTTTGAACTGCATCAAAGTAACAAGTTGATGCAGTTTGAAAAATTGAGCTCAAACACAGTTACATTTACTCAAGTCAAATCATGATACTGAAGAAAGACACGAGTATTTTATTCGTGGCGCACTAAAGCAGTAGAATGATTGCAGCAGACTTTTTTCCAACTTCATGGAAAAGTTTAACGAGTCACACGTGCCTAAAACGACTTCCATTTAGCGGATCCTTCTCACGCACCACCGGCACCAAAATGCGTCGTACTTATATTTCAGTAGTCTTGATTACGGGCCTTCGTCGTTGTCGTCGTCGCCGTATCGCTTGCCTGAGCAAAAATGTTGTCTCCATCAATGAAGGAAAATCCCAGAGAGGCATTTTCCGCAGCAATGCGCTCAATTCTCTCGTTTTCCTTTGCATCACGCAAAAAAGGATCTGAACAGTGAACAGGCCCTAGCTTCGTATTATTACCCATCAGCAGCACCCTTCGAAACGATTCGAGACAACAAAGAAGACATATAACGCAATGTGCAGTGCGGCGCTCTCATCAACCGCACAAACGCAAATAATGGTCAATAAAATCCCGGTCCTATTTTCTATACCGTTTTTGGGCACCTGAACAGCAAGGGAAGCACCTTCACACTTCGGTTCGACTGCAGCGCGGTGACTGCAATTTTCCGAAACTCATTCACCACGCTAGATCCGAACACCCGAACACATTTGCTGCCTTTTATGATTTGAAATGGTTTGTAGAAGCCCACCACACTGCTGCACCTCGCTCGTATTTCCAGCACCGAGCCTTCTTCATTACGGTTCTTTTATGGTGGCGGGATTTTATTGCCAACCCGGTTGACATTCTATCTTTGGTTGAGTTTACATTAGTGCTAGAGCTAGGCTATGGTGTTCTTGCGGTGGGATGAAGATTCCTCATCAATTTCCGTCTGGTCTTTGGAAAAAGGAGTGTTTTTGGAATGAAAGGCGTAGCCGAACGCTGCCGTCGTCGAAGTTGGAACGGGAGACGTCAGCATACTTGGTATCGAGCTTGACGATGAATAATGAAGAGGATTTTCCGCATTTGAGAGGCAGCAATCAAGTTTTTTTTTGTTCCATTCTAGACGGTAGCTTGTCAAGTTTTGACCGAGAGGACTCGAAAGACCGGGTAAATGAATTCCTTTGAACTGTAGTGTGGAGGCTTGGTTGGTTTGGAACACATTACGCATTTAGTCAAACTCCGCAGGGAGTCGATGTCTGGAACGCTGCAATGAAAACAATATTGTGACATCAATAATTAAATCTAACAAAATTGAAAGCGTTTGTATTGAGGCAAAAGCTGTCTCATGACCTTTTTTTATAAAGGGAGAATATCAGTATATTAATTTGAGAAGCAGCCTCGATTTGATTGTGTTCCAAACAAATTACTTTTTAGTAATGTATAAAATATAACTTAAATTATTATGGGATTGAGTAACAAAGATCGATTTCGGGAAAAGTAGAAAGTTTTTATTACAAAATTGTATTTTAACAAATGTCTGCGATAAAATCGGGATTAGTTAGTTCAGAATTTGGGTGTTTATTTGTAGCCAACGTGGATTTTAAATTCAATTCGGACAAAATGAATGAATGTTGCCTACAATTCTGTCAGCCTGTAGTAGCTGAAACTCTTAATAAGTCGTTTTTCCCATATTATAGTTTTCTTAGTATATAAAATTCCATTTTTTTCTATTTCTCGTTTCAGGTAAAAATTATTGTCGATATTCAGCGCAAGAATGAGGTATGTTCAAAGCTTATTTTTTGGAGTAAATCCCAACAGATTTTTAGAGGAACTTCTGAAATTCTCGGTGGAATACCTAAAAAACGCGTTGGCATTCATTGTAAAATTGTTGGAGGAGTTTTAAAAAATCCCACGGTGGATTTACACAAGAAATGACCCTTGGAATTGCTGGAGTAATTTCCGAAGCAATTTCCGTTGAATTACCAGAAAGAATTTTAAGTTTTTCAAAAAAAAACCCTGCTCTTTCATTTATTTATTTCCTGTACTATCTAATTGGCTGGCTGGTTTAGACTATGTGTGGTTGGAAAAGGAAGGCCAATCTTCATACCGTATCGAATTATAACGGCCAACGGTGCATAACGTTTGCAGCCTCCCGCGGAATGGTAGTCCGAAGCAACTTCTTTTCCCGCAAAAATATCCACAACGCCACAAGGATATCACCTAACCAAGAAACGGAAAACCAAATCGACCACGTTCTAAACGACTGAAAATTCTTCTCCGACATCACGAGCGTCCGCACCTACCGCAGTGCGAATATTTAATCCGACCACTACCTCGTTGCAGTATGGCTGCGCTTAAAATTCTCGATGGTGTACAACACGCATCGAAGTCGAACGCCGCTGCTTAACATTGGGCGGCTACAAGACGGTAGACTAGTCCAAGACTAAGTTCAACAGCTGGTAGCGGCACTCCCAATGGAAGAGCAGCAAGGCGCAGTTACTCTTGAAGATGGTTGGAGAGATATTCGATCCGCTATTGGAAGTACCACAGCCGCTGCACTTGCACGGTGCCCCTGAGAAACGACTGGTATGACGGCGAATGTGAGCAGTTAGTGGAAGAAAAGAATGCAGAATGGATGAAATTGCTGCGACATTGCACAAGAGCGAACGAGGCATGATGAAAAAGGAGACGAAACAGACAAAACTCGATTTTCCTAAGGAAAAAGCGCCGTGCAGAGACGGAGTAAGTGTTCCGCGCTAGTAACACACGGAAGTTCTAGGAGAAGTTGAACCGTTCACGTAAGGGCCACGTGCCGCACCCTGACATGTGTAAGGACATAAACGGCAATCTTCTTACAAACGAGCGTGACACTATCCAATGGTGGCGGCAGCACTACGAAGAGCAGCAATGGCGAACTTGGAAGCACGTACGCAATACATACGTTTTCCAGCTGCGGATCTCCAGGAAATGCAGGAGGTCGACCGGCTGAAAAACATCAAAGTCTTTGGGGTTTGCCAACACCAGGAGAATGATTTAAATACGGTGGTGATGCACTGGGTAGAGCGTTACACTGGGTGATCACCAAGATTTGGGAGTTTCATCTACAGAAAGGACGATAAGCTGGATTGTAGCAATAACCTGAACGCTGAACGCCTTGAAGGCCGCCGTACCAAACTGACTATCTACAAAACGTTTATTAGACCGATAGTCCTCTACGGACACGAGACTTGGACAATGCTCGAGGAGGATCAACGCGCATTTAGAGTTTCGAAAGGAAAGTGTTTTGTATTATCTATGGCTCGGTGCAAATGGAAAACGGTACATAGAGGAAGCGAATGAACTACGAGTTGCAACAGCTGTTGGGAGAACTATCCAACGTTCACACCGCGAAAATAGGAAGACTGCGGTGGGACGGGCACGTAGTCAAAGTGTCGGACAATAACCCGGTGAAAATGGTTCTCAAATCTCGACAACGACCTAACGGGTGCAAGAAGGGAAGGTGCACAGCGAGCAAGGTTGATCGAACAGGTGGAAGACGATTTACGGACCCTCCGCAGGTTACCTGGCTGGTGAGGTGACGTGCAGCCATGGACCGAGTTGAATGGAGAAAACTTTTATTTACTGCACAGGCCACTCAGGCCTTAGTCTGAGGAATATATAATAATTAGACTATGTGTAAAATATGTATTCCTATTTCTTCAAACTCTATAATTTTGAAAAATCACTATAATAAAGAAATTAATAATAATCTTCAAACACATTTTGTTTAGTGTTTGAACTGGATTTTCGAGCACACCTTCAGAATTTCTACTTTTTGTAGTGATTTTATGGTGGTATGCCAGACAAACGAGAAGATGCTTCATCCTAATGAGATCAACGTCGACGACATCAAACCACTTATTCTTGGAACGGCTTTTCAAATTTTACATCGAACTGTTCCACCTGCTCAAGCAGCATCTACATCGACCACCAAACCGTGTCTATGTGACATCATCATTTTCATCGTCATCGTGACAGACTACTTGAAAATTATTGAGCGAGCCAGAATGAAAGGGGAATGAACGGAAAAATTTTCCACCAAATTAATCCAACTAGGATTTGAGATTGCCTTTCTCGAACATAATCCAGCTAAACTTTAATATGATTTCACAATTTTGTGAAACTTCATGCTTCTACACGCCAGAGATTGATTGCAAGAATTTCCTTCCATAACATCATCAAACAGAATGACGTAAGCGCCCAAACGACAGGAAATACCGCTAAAACATATTCAACCTCGACCGGCAACAATACACTTTCGTAGGTTCGGGATGATGGGCGGGAAAAACCGGGTGCACCTGCTGCAGAGAGCGAACCGAGTACCGGTCGTCTCGATTGCCAACATCAGCAGCAGCACCCACCGGTAGCGATTACGACTTGGCACCGCAGGCGCAACAACTGCTACACTCTACGATAGCTGCTTCTAGTCTCCGCAACCGAATCAAGCGCATTGCAAAGGAAAATTGCAACGCGAATGAAAATATCGCTGGGTCCGCGCGGTGTGGGGTGAAGTACCCTTTCTGTCGAGCAATTTACATGTTTCCCGCCCTCGCTAGGACTGAGGCACCGGTACCGGTCACCGACACTACACTGGTAATACGAACGAGTGAACGCCACTCGAGAGCACGGAGCTGTTGATGAGGTCGGGGTCTGCCGGTCGAGAATGGTGGAGAGTTTTCCTTGCACAACGGGTTTCCCTCCCAGTGTGTGGGGTTTTCCCATCACAAACACGCAAGCATTCTATCGTTCGTTCGTTTTTCCGTTCCGTTGCCGTGTCGGTTTCTTTCTGGTCGAGGTCCTTCATCGGGGCTTTTACTGTTCTTTTCGATAATAAGCATAGTATGCTTAGAAATTAATTTTCTATTTAAGACATGTGGAATGGAATCTGTTTTCCATTCGTTTTAGCATTTGTTCATCAGGAAAAGTAGCAGTGATTTATAAGTTAAAATAAAAAAACTCAATACAGGTGGATTACTCCTTTTTTTCCTGGCGCTCTCTGTCTCACTACGTCCAATCTCACAACGAATCACGTGGCAGCAGCAGATTCAGCACGAATTTTTCCATCCCTGTCGGCACGGGGCTCGGTTTGTGAGTCATCGGAAAAAGGATATTTTCTCTTCGTGGAACTTGACACGTGAAAGCGCTCCGATGGTGACTCACTCCGGGGGATATCTATTTCAAAACAATGTCGTAACATGTCGATGATATCGGATTTTCCATCGAATGCCGCAACATCAAGATTTTATGATAAAACAAAGCAAATAGGGCTACTGGCTGGTACTGACTGCGAATAATATTCGCAGTCACGTAACCTTCGGTAAGCTTTCGCGGAAGGACTTCCACTGCGATGCGCACATTAAAGGTCAAACATTTTTTCGCACCTCCCACGAGAAGGCTGCTTCGGCGATGTGTTCTCTTCAGTTTTTGAAGTAAGATGTAAATTAAGCTTTCCATGGGGATTTGTTTGTTTTGTTTTTTCCTTATTTACCGACCTTTAAACCAATTTGGTCGTTTTGGTCAAAAACGGTATTTACAGGTTTAAGCTTAAATCTATACACTTGACATATTAAAAAACTATTAATTTTACTACATTCAGCTGCCTAAACGTCAAATGCGTCAAATGTGGCATAATCTTTTTTTTTTGACCCTTCCTTCGGAAGTGTCTATAATTTCACTTTGTATGCGTTACGCAGGTGTGTTACGTATTAATCTATCGAAAAATCTCGTGAATTATTAAATAAAATGTATGGTATTTGGAACAAATTTACTTTGACATTGAAAATATTATTATAACAAATGATATGATATGGAATTATGCCTATTTTTCTGATTTGTTTCAAAGAAACAAATGATTTTAATTGAGGAACATATAGAAGCATGTTCAAAAAAATCTTCTCAGAAAAGCAAAAACGTAAAAATTGAAAGGGATTTCAAAAATTCCTTCGGTGGAAGCTAGATAGCAAATGTGAGCATGTTTTGAGACACTAATAGATCACTTGTATGCATGTATGTGTGCGTATGTGTGCAAATTCTGAAATTTACTACCATAAAAATCTCGCTCATTTTTAAGGTATTGAACAAGTTTAGTTTTACCAAATTAGGCATCCATAAGGCGAAATATATGTTATTATTGATCGCTATTGAGTTTCGCTCAGATCAATGACTGATTTAGTTAGTTCTGGATTAATTAATATCGAGGTCTCTGGAAATTACGAATACAATATATGCAACCAGCGTTACGATTGTTACTAACCATGTCACAATAGTTATTCAATCCGACGAGCGCCTTAGAGATAGGCAGCATGAAGTACAGTACGTTATCATTCGTTGAGTTGTCTCTCAACCCATGACATCCGCCTTTGGGTAGGCAATTATTTTGTCACTTTCACGGTAAATCGCCGTGGGAAGCTGAGTAGTTTTATCTCGTTTTAAATACTGGAGTCTGGAAATTTTTTTCTTATAACTAAGGAAGGGTCAAAATCTCACTGTTGGTGGATTAATCTGGGTTTTTAAATCTTTATTTAAGTGATTTTTCTTAAGTGGCATAATCGTAATCAGGAACAGGTTCAGCTTCAGGTTGTGATCCTTTAGAATTCCGAAGTGGACTTCTTGTTCCTCGAAGGTTTCCTAAGTGTTGTCGTTTCCCAAAAATCGATATCAAATGAAATTCTAGGAATGTGAATGAGCAAAGGTCATTTAACAAGAGCTCACATACCTGCGCAGGTTTATTAATACAGGTTGTGTCACATTGCCGCTGACGCTGCAGTTTTACATGTAGTAATGTAGGTCGAGCTTGCACAATATGACCGAAACTAGAGATGAGGAGATAATGGCGATTGGACAGAATGGGATCCGATTTCGGAAGAATCGTTCCCTCAAGCTAGTAGATCCCTTTCCTTTTTCACTCGGCTTCGCATACTTTTCCGGTTCACTGAGCGAGGACTCAAAGAGAACTACCACCTTTCGGTTCTGCTTCGGCCTTACGTACGCTTATGGATAACGTACGGGAGCGCACTCTAGGTATTGACTTACGGATCTTATCTTTGACAGTTAATTGGCGATCGCCGGGATTAGGTTTTTTGTCGAGCGACTTCACTCCTCCTTCACTATTTATCAAGGTTCGACTACCTTTTCAGGCGGGCCATAGCGCATGCATGCGCTCTAATGTCCTTCGTTCTCTATAGCATCGGGTACCATCCACTAGCATCCGACTCCTGGCAGTATTTTTCTCGTCCGTCACTCGCTGGCACTGCTCATCACTCCAACCATTTCGTTGGCGTCGCTGTGCAGTGCCTAACACTTCCTGCGTTGTTGTAGTCACACTTGCGTGGATATTCTTTCACAATCTTTTGACGTCGCTTCTGGTGGCGCTGTTCAGCAACCCAATCCCAAGTGTATTGAAACGCAGCGTTCTCTTGTCATAAGCCGAGTTGGTACTATGTCATTTGATTCCACATGATTGTAACTTTATGGATACGTATTTCGTCTTCAACAGTAAGGCCGTCGTAGTGTATCGTTCTTGCCTCAGCTTCAAGTATGAAACACTGAAGACGTCCTTACTGTTGTAGTCGATACACATGTCTATAAAGTTACTGAATTAAAGTAAAAGACTCCTTCCCTGCTGAATGGCGTCTGTTCCAACTCCTTCAGCTCTGCTTCCAGAGTTTGGCCAAATCGGAATTCCACCATGAGGATCCTCTTGCAAAAGACAAGCGGCATCATCCAAGTCGGAAGGAGGTAGATATGCATGAAATTTTGTTGAAGGCAACTATGTATAAAGATCATAGTTCGAAAAACGAGGATTTCTAAAACGCAAGGGCTGCGAAGTAATATTCAAGTAATTAAAGTAGATGTAGCGATGGTCAGATATAAATTCCTCTTGTGACCCATGCCAATTCTTCAACTCGTGACTGATTCTGTTGTTGTTATGTCGTAATACCTCTGCTCAAGCAGATACCATAAATGTTGAGCGATTGCCTGAACATAGGCAACCAAGAACCCCTCAGATTGATATCCGAGCTAACCCAAATGATATGATGAGCATTAGTATTACTGCGCGAGTGCTCAATACTGTGAAGGGTGGAGTGATTCAAATTTTGGCTTTTTAGTTTCCCAAAGCTTAGAAATTCGCGGTTTGATTATCCCCAATTATTAGCTAATCTGATAGTAAGGGGTCTGCTTATTTTTCTAAAATGACTCTTGAACCGGCACTCGGTAAACGCATCTACTGATTCCAATCTACACAAATATGGCCCAAAAAGAACAAAACTATCATATAATGTCATAACTTTTGAAATCGTGGAGTTTAATTTGCCGCATGATGGATTTTGCTTATTTTCAACAACTGGCCCTTGAACCAGTACCCAGTAAACCCGTCTACCAATCGGGTTCTGGTTCCAATTGGTTTAAATATGGTTCACAAAAAATGCCATAACTTTTGAAATCATGAAGTTTGATATGTTGAATAGTTCCACCGTTAAGATCCATTAGCGTCTAGAATCCGGAATGCAGGCCATATTTTGGACTGCTCAAATTCCTGATTAAATTTGGAATAGTTTATGTGTCGTTTCCATTCAAAATATCTAAAACAATCATTTTCGAAATACGTGTGCTGGAAAATTACCAAATCCTAACACCCATTTTGAATCCGAAATAACTCCGGAACTAAGTTACCATTCCTGAAAATCAAAAGAGGTATCAAATGCGAATAAAACAATATTGGTAGATAAAAAAATTACAGCCAAAATGTTTTTCTTTTTCGTTCTTCTAAATTTACGTGAAGTTCGCGGAATTCAAGAAACACACCAAACGGAAAATTCTAATATTTATGATTCTATTCCAAAATGTCAAAGGTTCTTTAATTTTAAGTACTATTTATATATAAATCATTTATGTCAACTAAATTGATTTTTCACTTGAAACAGTCATTTTTTTCAACTACTCAGCAGTTCAAAAACCCAGTGAAATTTTACCGACGCCACCCTCAGCGTGGTCTTGCTTTGTAGTTGCGCATCTTACCGCACGGCTAAGGAGGGCGCCAACTTCCAAGTAGAAGAACTGTTCCGTTTTCTATCTCACTGAACATATAGTCTTCTCATCGCAAAACAAAGAAATACAGTACCAATCTCGTTGCTTCTTTTTGCTAACGTACGTGCTCACTGCTGACAAAAAAATCACAAAAAAAATCAAATTCCTTTTCATTGCTTTATTTTTGATGGGATGGAAATAGGAGCTATGAGATGAAGTTCCGAACTGTTCCCCTATATATGGAGAATGAATTCTCATTTCCGTTGAAGTCTTAAAGTCGAAATCAATGGATGGCAACTGTATCTAGCATAGATTGGATTTCAAGCTAAATAAGTGCGAAAAACGTTGTGGGTAAATGTCTTTGTAAGGCCAACTTGACCACTAGATCCCTTGCTATACAGCTTAGCTTAGACTGACTGTATATATCAATGGATGCTACTACGTGATTGATCAGAACTTGTGCAAATTGCACTTCGATCCAAGTGAATAGTGGTTGGGGTTTACCATCTACTCTCGAAGTGAACGTTTCAGTAGCTCGCAAATGTTGATCACTAACGGCACCGGCCTAGTCCTTACAGTCAGTTGGGGACGCGAGGGAATGTTAGTGTGTGATTATTGTTGTTACTAGAGACCGAGAATACCTCTGCATCTCCACAATTATCACGAGAAGGAAGTTGCGTTATTTGGAAGGGGTTATCAGTAACATACACACTTAAAATAAATCGCCGAATTCGGTAAAATTTTACCGAAATCTCAACAGCAGAACTGTTCGGTAAATAATTTAACTGATTTTCGGTGATTTTGACAGTTGAGCAATGGAAAAAATTACAAAAAATCTGTAAAATAAATTACCGAACAGTTCTGCTGTTGAGATTTCGGTAAAATTTACCGAATACGGTGAAATGAGTTAAGTGTGTAGATCGGGATTCACCATGGAAAGTGATGTGACAATACAACTGTATTAGTATTTCCTTAACTTGTTTATTTGTTCATCTTTCGCGAGGATTAACAATCAATCGCTCAAAATGAGCGTTTGTTCATTTTAATTTTCTCACTCGCACAAAGCAGTACAAAAGTACCGATGATCGCGCGATCGTTCTGCGCGCTGGAAGAAACACGTTCGAACGCGCACTAAACATTCACATTCACACAAAGCAGATTAGAACATAAAGATAATCGCGCGATTGTTCTGCGAGTTGGAAGAAACACGATCGAACGCGAAATAAAATTTAACTAGCCTCATAATTTACTCTCTTGCACAAAACAGAACAAAACATACCGATGATCGCGCAATCGTGGTGCGTGCTGGAAAAAACTCAATTGGGTGCGAACTAAAATTTGAATTGTGTGTGTGTGCGTCATCCTCTATCCCTCACCCAGCTGGGGGTGTTGATCAAGTAGTACTACGAATAATTTGATCAAATCTCTTGCTCCGTAATGGTGCCCTTTTTTGTTACGAAGACCAGTACCACAAAAAGGATTCACATCTGAAGCGGGAAAGTTTTATCCAGAAAGAGCAGGGAATGGGATGTACTAGTCGTTCGTAACAGGTAGAGCAAAACTTCACAAGGACGCCCTTATTCGTACTAACTACTCAGGGAGTAGAAGGTAGAGAAGAGCCACCATCACTAACTAAAGCTTGAACCGGATATCTGGGACTCCCACAATATCCGCGGCAAAAGCAGTAAACGATGCCCTGTACGTATTTAATATTAAATTTGAAGCATTCATGAATTGTTGAAGAGAGAGACAAAATGACAAAAAACTGGAACGAGCTCACCAATTTTGTTCGTCCACTATCTGAAGATCGCCAATGTTGAACAGGAAGGGCCAGGGATGTACAAAAGACCAAAAAATTTCGGGAGTTTCGTAATTCTCATGCTCCTTTGTTTCATTTGAAACCGTTATCGCAATGCTCAACTACGGCCAATGTTTGTCGACTGTGATTTTTTGTGGGGCTCGTAACTGTGGAGGTTCTGTATGTTTCTTCATATAATTGATTTTTTTATTCTAGATGCGCACTAAAAATTTTCGCGGAAAAAAAACTGTCACTTATGAAAACAGGTGAAAACATGCTTACGTTCAAAGCGGAGCCTACTCATTTTTCGGGTGCGAACTAAAATTTGAATTGCTTATTAATTTATTCACTTGCACAACGAAGAAGTAAATATTTCGATGTTCGCGCGATCGTTCTGTGTGATAACTGCCTTGCAAAACTCCCATAAAAATAATCATGCACTTAATTGAGCTGCGAGAAAATCTAAAAGATGTGTTGGCTGATACTCATGTTACCATCAAACGCGTAGTTAAGAAAATTATTTTGAGCTTTTTAGTGGAATGTCTTCACTTGTCATAAGACGAGTTTGTACAATCCCTATGAATTCCACCACTTAATTGTATCTTGACAGATACGTATTTCGACCTCAACAGTAAGGCCGTCTTCAGTGTCTCGTACTTGACTCGACTTCGAGTCTTTTTCTAAGGAATACCTTAACACTCCTCCGACCATGCCTCCTAAAAAGTTGGAACGCTATTTTTAAATCGCTTTATCTCAGCCGTTTAAGAACCGATTTGAACAATTTAGCGATTCACAAATTTTCCCGTCCATCAAGATTTGTCTGAGATGTTGAGACCTCCAATCGGACCAAAAATGACCTCTGTGGATCTCCAAACGTCGGAGCAAGTCGTGATTTTCATACAAATTGCTTGGTTGGTGCTCACCAGCTTGAGCTAAATCCGTGAGATTTAGATAGTTGCCGTCTTCTACAATTTTGTTCAGGAGGCCAAAACCATACTGTCGCAGATCATATATTTTCGAAACTCATCCGCTTGGCGGCGCTAGTGTATATGGGAATACTCGTTGGGTCAAATATTTCGGAATTCGTAAGACTTAGAAAGCTGCCACTCGAAATTATAGAATTGTAGAAGACGGCAGCTTTTTTAATCTTGCGGATTCCGAAATATTTGACCCAACGAGTTTTTCCATATACACTAGCGCCGTCAAGCGGACGAGTTCCGAAACAATATGATTTGCGATAGTATGGTTTTGGTCTCCTGAGCAAAATTGTAGAAGACGGCAGCTTTCTAAATCTTACGAATTCCGAAATATTTGACCTAACGAGTATTCCGTTTTGAGGTCCACAAAGATCATTTTTGGTCCAATCGGAGGTCTCAACATCTCAGACAAATCTTGATGGACGGGAAAATTTGTTAGTCCCTAAATTGTTCAAATCGGTTCACTAACAGCTGAGATATAGCGATTTGAAAATAGTGTCTTTCGAGGCATGGTCGTTCGTGTAAGTAAAACCTATCACAATCGGAGGAGTATTAAGGAATTTTTGGAAGAATACATAGAGGGATTTTTGAAAGAATTTTTGAAGTAAATTGCGCTGATGATTTTTTTTGGAAGAATTCCTGGAGGACCTCGTGGGAGAAAAATTGGGAGAATTTCCAGGGTAAATTCTTTAGTATATTCTTTCTGGGAAAATTCCAGAAAGAATTTAGCGGAAAAAATCCAGAAAAGTTTTCTGGTTGATTTCTTGACCAACTGTTGGGGATTACCTCAAGCATTTTTTAGAGGAATTTCGGCAGTAATTTCTGGAGATGGGTGGATATTTTCCATTTAAGAGTTAATGACTGAATTTATACTTTTAGAATTGAAGTCTTTCGGCGACTTATTAAAACTGCAATAAGTATCAAAATTTTTCTTGCTCCGACATTTCGATTAGCCGGATTTAGGAGCGAATCGTTACTTATCAAGACTGCTATCGCCAAATGAATTCAATCGTTTCTGGAGAAGCTCCCGTGGGATCTATCGGGAATATTTTATTAAATAATTTGAAGCGAAATTTCCTGGTGGATTCTCAGAAGAATATTCGAAGATGTTTTTATAGAAATTTTCGGAAGGATTTTTGTAACATTTTCTGTAGGGCTAACCGGAAGAGGAACTCTTTTAAGAATTTGCAGTATAAATCCTGAAGAAACTTCTTAAGAATTTCTAAACGATTTTTGAGTAGAGTTTTTGAAAAAATGGGAGAAATACCTGGAGGAATTTCCAGTCGAATTCTCTAGAACTGTGTGGGAGATAGGAGTAGATGATTTTCATTTGAATTTTGAAAGAAATTCAATGAGAATATAAAGGGAGTTCTCGAAGTAATTACAGGGTGTCTACTACCTGGAAAAACCTGGAAAACCTGGAATTATCAGGGAATTTCTCCCCACCTGGAAAATACCTGGAATTATCAGGGAATTCCTGACAAAATCAGGGAAATTTGAATATCCGGTGATCATGAGTGAAATTCTCTCAAAAGATTAAAAGGATTTGAAAAATATTTGAATAAATATACCAATCAAATCTATTGAAAATGTAGTGAACGTTATGAAATCGTTGTTCCGCAAAAAACGTTTTGCCATCTTCTAAGGAATTCCTGGAGAATTTCCGAAGCTATTCTTGGTGGAATCTAGGAATTTATTCGGGAAATCAATTAGGGATTGCTTTGTAAATTCTTTTGAGTATTCCCTCGAAAATTCTTTAGGAACATATTAAAAAATACTAAATTAGTTAGGATATTTTAAAGCAATTACTGGAGGAACTTCCGAAAGAATTTCGGGATCAGTTTTCCAAGAAATTATTCAAAGAAATCACTAAAAAAAGTGTTCATAAGAATGATTAGTAATTTTCTAAATTATTTCTGGAGGAATTTTTAAGATAAAAATCGAAAAGAATTCCCGGGGGAATTTCAAAACGAATTTCCGGACGATTTTTCGTATGGTTTCTTTAAGAAATTCCCGAAAGGGAACCTGAAGAGATTAAAAAAAAAGTGTTGAGTGATTTGTGAAGGATTTTTGCTAATTTTTGAAAGAATAGTCTAAGGATTCCCGAATGGATTTTTCAAAAGAATTTCTAAAGGTATTCTCGAAGTATTTCCAAAGAATTCTTAAAGCAAAATATCCGGAAAAACTCCTCCAGGTGTTTTCTAAAGTCATCCTTATGATACTTCTGAATGAGCTCTTAAAAAATCCCAAGGAATTTCAAAAAAAAATATCCGTAGCATTTTCCGAAGCTTTTTACAGTAAAGCAGTAATAGAACGCTAGTGGCGCTGTAACCATTGAAATTATTCTGCCAAAATATGCTTCAATAAGCTTAATAGCCTATTCAGATTACGATTAGATCATTTAACGTTATAAATATCGTGTTAAGCCCGCAGTCCACTGTTTGTCATAATGACTAATATTTGTCAAGTTGATCCGGACATCTATCAAACCGATTAGAAATCGACATGGATATCAGGCTGACTTGACAAATATTTGTCACTAGTCGACCCGGCAGACGTTGTCCTGCATAGTAGGCGAAAATGCGCGTTGTGAACTGCCCATGCGAAGTATTCATACGATGCTTAATTTCAGTTTTTCACGATTTACTCAACTTTACTCGTAATTTTCGCATTAGGAAATATCATATAAACCCGTCGGAAACTATAACGAATGTTTCTGTTGAAGAAATGAAAAAAATCCATCCAGCCGTTTTCGAGTTATGCGGATACGAACACAGACCATTTTATTTTTATATATAAGAAGATGACAAACAGTGTACTGATAGCTTTAAAGCGGAGAAAGAAAATTGAATGTATTGTGATGGCATCAGGTTGTTGTTTATCATGATATTTATAATCATAAATGGCGTAATCTGAATAGGCTATAACTTGGCCGTTTGACACTTATAGTACCGGTACCTTGGCTGCTAGGTCCAAGCAAACTAGATGTTGGTCACGAGAACAGGTATAAGGACGTTAGGCAAGTAGAAACATAAGTACTAGAATGCTAGTGGCGCTGTAGTCAATAAAAGTATTTTGCCAAAATATGCTCTCACAAGCCTAACTTGTCGGTTTGTTATGTATAATGTTGTAGTGCATGTTTTGTTTCATTACCAACATTGGTTTGACACTTGTAGTACCGGTACTTCGGCTGCCAGATCAAAGTGACCTAGATGTTAGTCACGCGAACAGGAACGACATTAGCAATCTAATACTTATGCATCTACTGTTAGGCATGAGTACGTTAGGCATAAAGGATGTTAAGCATAAAATGCCCCAAAAACAGCCTACGACATAAAGAAGGTATTATGCCTAACGTCATGGACCCAGCGATCTCATATTTTTGCATCAACACATTTCCTGAAGAAGTTTTCGTAAGAAGTTCTGAAGGATTTCCTGAAGAAATTCCCAAACATATTTCCGTAGTTTTCTAGTTTTCTTAAATTTCTTAAAAAAAAAAACAGCTGAAATAAAATTCAAAGAGATTTTTGATAGAACACTTAACCAAGTTTCCAAAGAAATTACTAAAAATTTTTTTGAAGAATATGTGAAGAAATCTGCAAAGTATTTTATAAAGGTATTTCCAAGGGATATACACAAGACATTTTCGAACAAACACCGAAAAGGAATTCAAAAAAAATCGTTAAGAAATCGCCAAATGCATCTCTAAAGAAATTTCCGTGTTTTCTAAAGTTTTAGCAAAGAAATTTGTAATCCTGGAGGAAGTTCTGAAGTAATTCTTAAAATCCGGAGGATTTTTCGATGGAATCTATGGAGAAATTTTCAAAGGAATACCTGGAGAAATTTCCTCTGTGATTCCTGAAGGAATTTTGATTGAATGGTTGAAGCAATTTCTGGGTGAACTTGCGAAGGAATTCCTGGAGGAATTTCTTAAGTAATTTACAACATTGTTTTTGTGAAGCCTCCAAAATATTCTTTAAAATAATATTTTTCGCAATATTTACTTTTTTGAATTGATTATTTTGCTGCTGAAATCTATATATGGCACGTTTGTTTTTTTCCTGGAAATAAATGTAAAACACCTGGAAAAAACCTGGAAAAATCAGGGAATTTTGTTTTCACAGATGAGTAGACACCCTGAATTAATTAAAAGTTCTTGTATCTGTGAAATAATTTAATGGAATTCTTATTCTGGTGGAATATCTGGCGGAGCTTTTGAAAGATTTCCCGGAGGAAATTCTGGACTAATTACTGGACGAACTACCGTCAACTGGGCGGAAGATGATCATTTTTAAGACAAAACATGCAATAACAATGTGTGTTTACATTTTAAATCGAAACAAATATTTTCAAAACATGTACTGCTATACGTTGCAATAATCAACAACTTTAGTTTTCTGAAATGCATTCGCATTTATTAAAATAAATTAAATTATCACACATTTTTTGAGTAATCTGGTTTGGGGTGAAGTTGATCAAGACAGCTCTACTAAAATAATTATGCCGTAGTAGTCAAAATACACTAGGTTATTTGTATGAATGTTGAATTTACTACGTAAAGAAGTCTACGAAGTCAATATTTGAAACGAAAATAGCGTCATTTATGACTATCTCTCTCTTTCTTCCACAAAATACATTTTCATGATTATTATCGAAAAACTCGGATTTCTACCTAGCGGTAACCTTACTTGAACGGAGAATATTGTTGACTACCGTTTCATAAACAAATTTGGCACTTTTGACTGACACATCAAATGATCATCTTCACCTCAATGATCATCTTCCCCCCCAGTTGACGGTACCGGAGGAATTTGGTGATAAACGTTCGGAAAAAAATTCTGAACAAATTTCTGGAGAAAATCCAGGAATAAATTCCAGAGGAATTCTATAAGAAACTTTTGTAGGAATTCGTGGAGAAATTTTCAGATAAATTTTTGGATGAACCTCCGGAGGAATTCCTGGGGGAACTACCGGAGGAATTTCTTGAGGAAATTCCGAATGATTCCAGAGAAATTCTTGCAGTAACTTTCAAAGAAATTCTTGGAGAAAATCCTGTAGAATTTTTGGACTGGAGGAATTCTTGGAAGAAATTCTGGAGGGATTTCTGGAGGAGCTTTCTGAGGAATCAATGGAGGAACTTCCGGAAGAATTTCTGGCGGAGTTTCCAAAGGAATTCATGAAGGAACCTCCGGAGGAATTCCTGGAGGAATTTCCGGTGAAATATTCGGAGAAATTCTTGAATAATCTTTAGGAGAACCCAGTCAACACAAAATCGTACATGATGCAACATAAGATGCTAACGTGGAGGCGATATACGTACATGTTGTAGGGGAAAGTACCTATATCGCCTCCACTTTAGCATCTTATATGGCATCATGTACGATCTTGTGTTGACTGGGAAATTATTGGAGGATTATTGGGATTACTGGAGGAACTGCCGGAGGAGCTTTCGAAGGAATTCATGGAGGAACCTCTGGAGAAATCTCCGGCGAAACTTTCGGAGAATGTCTTGAATCAACTTTTGGAGAATTTTTTGGAGGAACTTTCGGAGAAATTCCTGGAGAAACTTCCGGAGAAACTACCAGTAAACTCTTGGAGGAACTACGGGAGGTATTCCTGGAGGAACTTTCTGAGGATTTGCTGGAAGGAAATTCTAGAGGAATCTCTGGAGGAATTCCTGGAAGAAATTCCGAATGATTTACTGAAGGATCTTCCGGAGAAATTCTTACAGGAACTTTCAGATAAATTCTTGGAGGAACTACTGGAGGAATTCTTCGGCCTTCGCAACCTAGGGGCTACTGAATGAGCTCGATATTCCCAAATTGGACGCACAGTCAAATCACTTGCAATCAATTTGTCATGCCAACACTTCCACATGTGTATAGTACACGTTCACGTTAGAGGAGCGTGGGTATTAAGAATGTCTGGCGGCTACACACATTCTTCATCAGCAACTGTTCTGATCAAGTGAGATTGTGTAAGCTATTTTCCAGTCGGTCGTCAAGCTCAGATCCGACCGCATTGCGTTGGCAAGAGCACGCAACTCAGGTTCAGTCCAATCAAAGTTCTCTATCGAGCTCATTCAGTAGCCGCTAGGTTGCGAAGGCCGACGGAGGCCCTTCGTAGCTTAGTTGGTTAAAGCACCAGTCTAGCGTATTGAGGATCGTGGGTTCGAGTCCCATCGAAGGGAAAGTGGTTACCTCCAATACATTTTTTAAATCAATATCTTCCACATATTCACATATGAGTTTTCAGAACATTGTAAATTTGAATCGTGGTTGGTCGGTCCTTATGAATACCTGCCTAAGCTGAACAATTTTTTACCGACTGGTTGGATGGCCTCTTTATGCCATGTATGAGAAAAGGCACAGGATATAGTGCGCCAATTATGGAGGATTAACCCGTTTGAACTCGGTGTATAAAATTCTGTGACGCATCCTGCTTCACATGCAGATACACACCACGAGGAATTTATTATCGATGAATAACAGTCGGTAAATAATTATTCAGTTACCCATTTTTTTTCGAATAGTATGGCGTTCTGCTGCTCACTTTTGCGTTTTAGAAGCTCGACCGAGATACACGGATAGTCTGCCATAATTCGTTGACGTCGTCAGATCCGCTCCCAAGCTATCTTGACTTCATCTGGCTTATCGTTCATTGACGCATATGTGTCGAAGAATTTATCAACGTGCCGCTTCGGTCACATAGCACCTTACACCGAATGACTTGTCTCATCTGCTATCCAAATCTTCATGGTGATGGTGAACTATAGCAGATGTGGTACTTGAATGAAGTGTTTGTGATGGGATGTACCGCTCGGAATTCACGTTCACGTTGGTATTACTCTCATGCCGACATTTTGCAGCTTACAAGGCAGGAGACCAACACCTGGGGGATCATTAAATACTCACGTGCTCCAAGATCCGATAGTTTCATCTTTGTCATTTATTCGTCGCCGGGTATGTTGCCTTTTAATCTTCCAATTTGCTCTACCTTTCTTGACATATTAAGATTTTATTGTTAGGTCAACTTACCGGGCTTGTGCTACCTACTTCGCTTTGGAGGGGCTGTTTACTACGATCATAACAATCACAACCATACAGCCTTATCAGGGTCTTGGACCTGTAGTTCTGATGCACACAAATTTTCTAGTTTGTAGGCTAGGTCGGACATGCTACTATTGTGATCCTTCATGCGTTAGCGGAGTAAAAAATTCTACAATAAACTATATTCAAACTAAGTTTAAAATATTTTTTTATTCGTAGATTAAAAAGAAGAGGAAGGTAAGACTATGTTTGTTAATGTCCCTTTCTCCAATGCTAGGTGTTAAAGGTCCAGTTTGTCTGACCTCTGGTCGAAAGCAGTGATCCTGTATTTCCTAAAGCAACATAAAATATCTCTCAGGTCTATCCTTGAACCACTGCAGTGTTCTGTATATCAATGATACAATGACCTATAGAGAAATTATGGAACTATACATCTCTTCATAACCCCCCAGATCCAGCATCCAGTTTGTATATCTGATTAAACATATTTTTTGCACCACGAGTGACTCTGAGGAGAAACAGCCATAAAATATGATACCCGAGTGCCGGCTGGCTCATCAAGTTTGTAGCACTTTGTCGTCGGACGCGTTCCTTCGGGGAAAGTTCAGGGCGTCCGTCCGTAGTAGCAGCAGACGGCGATGATCCCCGGAAAAAGCGAGCTCGGCCCCGACGAATATGTCTGCCAAAGCCAAGAGTTTGCTTTGATTACTTTCGGAATCGAGTCAGCTTTCTAATGCTTAGGAGTCACGACTTAGGTAGTTTGTGGTGGGCTCAGTACCGCTGGCTGCCTGTCGACAACCTCGAAGATCGACGCGGTATCGATGCTGGGAGAAAAATAAATGTACGAAGTGACATTTGTGGAAAATAATGAAAATTTATTTACCTTTTTCCGTGTCGCGTCGTCGGTTTCCCTTTGCCACCGCAATAATGTTGGCGCCCAGACATTCGTTCACATTCATGTTGGTGGAATGAGTCTGATCAAATTCTGTGCCGGCTGGCTCTCATCCTCATTTTTGCGTGCCGACCCGCTCACTTCGCAATGTTGTTCTCCTCTTATGTGGTCTTTCGCATTGCAAAATCCAACGCGTATATATGGAGGTGCGACAGTAGTAGAGTATTTTTAGAGGATTGTGGTTAGAAATTCTCAGGGTTCCAAGAGTCATTTTGTGCATTGTTTAGTTTGGCGACAATTTAATAAAAATATGGGACAATGTCTATGTCGCTAGTACACCTATTCTTGGGTAGGAGTTCACTAACCCTTCGAGGAGAAATGACTAAGTGTCAGAGGCGCTTTTTGCCCCATTCTGCCCTACACTATTAACAGCGATTCCGACGAGATAGTGTGTAGCCACTCTGGTAAGTGGCGGTGCCGAGAAAGCCGGTCGCTCGATGCTGCGAAAATCGCACTGAACTAAACAACATTAGCAGCCGCTGCTTCTTCAACATCGTCTCTACCCTACCGCTTTTCACGTTGGTGGGCCACTCGGATAGTTCGAATTTCCAAGCGATTACCATCCAGTGTACACAGTCAGTGCTGTGAGGGGAATAAACTTTCAACGAGCCACACACGTCTCGATAGAGGGCTCATATCTCTTCTAGTCGCCGCGGGAGTGCACATTATAATCTAGCGGATATGAGTTCAATTTGCCCCGATGCTATGTATGACTGGTACCTACCGCCGTCCGCCGAGCCTGCAATGATAAAGTTAGTTTCTCTTTAAAAGATCATTTAATGCGGCATCGATAACCGTTTACGTTTGTTGACAGAATTTACCGGTAACGGAATGTCTTCTTTTTCTGAGTGGCACTACACCCCCCATTGGGACATTGACGCCTCGCAGCTTCACAGTTATTAATTGCGAGATTTCTAAGCCAAGTTACCATTTTTGCATTCGTATACCATGAGCCTAACATGATGATGCTTTCATGCCCAGAAAATAATGTCGACAAAATTTCCAAGTTTCCTAGACCGTAACGGGAATCGAACCCGGCCACCTTTAGCATGGTCTTGCTTTGTAGCCACGCATCTTACCGCACGGCTAAGGGAGGCCCCGGCTACGGAATGTATAGACTTGATTTCAGGGTTCTTTTGATTTTAATTCTGACGAGCATCGCCTAGGATGCGCAATAGAATTATGCATCCGGCCTGATAATTGTCAAAATTTGGTGTATTTTTTTCGGCAGTCAGCAGCGAAGGTGTAAATCGGCATGGTGCTTTGTTTGAGTCGTGGTTATTCTTTTAGTATGGATTTTTTGAATTACCACGAAAAATCTTTTGAATTTTCATAGTAATTTATTTTAAATCTTTGAATTATTTTTCCGCTGGAAATTATTACGAATTTTTATGAATAGCAGTCACGCAAATTTCTTGTAAATTCCCTCGTTAAATATGTTTTTGAATTTTCACCGGTTATATATCTATTTTTTTGGTAAAATTTCTACTAGAATTTTTAAGAGTCTCCACGGGATTTTTTGTTATATTGGGAAACTTTTCTGTACTTTGACTGAAACTTCTAAAACCAAAATTTTACACATTTTGTACGGGAAATTCTCCAAATTATTTCTGTAAATTTATTCGAGTTTATAGGAGTAATACAGAGTTTTCTCAGAAAATTGCTTCGAATTTTCTTAGGAGATTGCTTTGATTTTCCACGTAGATTTCTTTTGAATAAAGTGAAAAATCTTCGAATTTCCACCAGAAATTTCGTTACATTTCCAAGAAAAATCACAATTCAAGTTTCCACCAGACACTCCTTTGAATTTCTGCGGGAAATGCATTTGACTTTACACGCGAATGTCCTTCAAATTTCCACCGGTAATTCCCTTAAATTTTCATGGCAAAATCCTTCGAGTTTCCACAAGAAATTTCTCTGAACATCCTTAGGAAAAACATTCGAATATTCTTAGGAAATGCCTTCCCATTTCATCTGAAAATTCTTTCGAATTTCCTCGGGAAATTGTTTTGCATTTCCTTCGAAAATTCGTTCAAATGTCCTCGATAAATTCCTTTACGAAAATTTCTTTTAATTCTTACTGGAAATTCTTTAGAATATTTCTTCCAGTAAATTCTTCGAATTATATTAAAAATGATTTCGAGTTTCCTTGGAAAATTTCGTGAAATATCCATCGAATTTCTCCTGAAAACTCCTTCGATTTTTTTAAGCAAATTTCTTCGAATTTCCTCGGAAAATTCAATTGAATTTCCTTGGGAAGCTCCTTTGAATTTCCTTGAGAAACTCCTTTGAATTTCCTTGGGAAATTTGTTTCGAATTTCCGTGGGAAATTCTTTCGATTTTCTTTAGAAATTTATTTCGAATTTCCTTGGGAATTTTTTTCGAATTTCCTTGGGAAATTTTTTTGAATTTCCTTGGGAAATTCCTTCGAATTTCCTTGGTAAACTCCTTCGAATTTCCTTGGGAGATTCCTTTGAATTTCCTTGAAAAATTCCTTCGAATTTCCTTTGGAAATTCCTTCAAACTTCCTTTGGAAATTCCTTCGAATTTTTTTTTGGAAAATTCCATTGAATTACCTTGGAAAATTCCTTTTATTTTCTTTGGGAAATTCCTTTGAATTTCCTTGGGAAATTCCTTTAAATTTCCTTTGGAAATTCCTTCTAATTTCATTGGAAAATTCCATTCAATTTCTTTGGGAAATTCCTTAGAATTTCCTTGGGTAATTCCTTCGAATTTCCTTGGGAAATTCCTTCGAATTTCCTTGGGAAATTGCTTCGAATTTCCTTTGGAAATTGCTTCGAATTCCCTTGGGAAATTACTTCGAATTTCTTTGGGAAATTCCTTCAAATTTCCTTGTGAAATTTCTTCGAATTTCCTTGGGAAATTCTTTCGGAATTTCCTTGGGAAATTCCTTCGAATTTCCTTGGGAAATTCCTTCGAATTTCCTTGGGAAATTCCTTCGAATTTCCTTGGGAAATTCCTTTCAATTTCCTTGTGAAATTTCTTCGAATTTCCTTGTGAAATTTCTTCGAATTTCCTTGGGAAATTTCTTCGAATTTCCTTGGGAAATTTCTTTGAATTTCCTTGGGAAATTTCTTCGAATTTCCTTGGGAACTACCTTCGAATTTCCTTGGAAAAATTCTTCGAATTTCCTTGGAAATTTCTTCGAATTTCCTTGGGAAATTCCTTCGAATTTTCTTGGAAAATTCTTTCAAATTTCTTTGAGAATTTTTTTCGGAATTTCCTTGGGAAGTTCTTTCGGAATTTCCTTGAGAAATTCTTTCGGAATTTCCTTGGGAAATTCTTTCAGAATTTCCTTGGGAAATTTCTTAAAATTTCCTTGGGAAATTTCTTCGAATCTCCTTGGGAAATTACTTTGAATTTTCTTGAGAAATTTCTTCGAATTTCCTTGGAAAATTTCTTCAAATTTCCTTGAGAAATTTCTTCAAATTTCCTTGGGAAATTTCTTCGAATTTCCTTGGGAAATACCTTCGAATTTCCTTGGGAAATTCCTTCGAATTTCCTTGGAAAATTCTTTTGAATATTCTTGGTAATTTTTTTTCTGAATTTCCTTGAGAAATTCTTTCGGAATTTCCTTGGGAGATTCTTGGAAAATTCCTTCGAATTTCCTTGGAAAATTTCTTAGAATTTCCTTGGGAAATTTCTTCGAGTTTCCTTGGGAAATTCCTTAGAATTTCCTTGGGAAACTCCTTCGAATTTCCTTGGGAAGTTCCATCGAATATTCTTGGGAAATACCTTTAATTTTCCTTGAAAAAATCCTTTGAATTTCCTTGAGAATTTTTTTTCGAATTTTCTTGGGAAATTTCTTCATTTCTTTCTTCTTCTTTAACATAAATTAATCGCATAAGACATCAATATTCTTAATAAATCTCCAAACACTTTTTCCGGAAGCTGCTCCAGAGACTCTGTGAACTGTCAAACTGTCATCATGCAGTAATCTTTACGGATGATATTTGCATATCTGTCATCAATGGAAGTGGAAGAGGATTGCCCAATTTCTAATGTCGAATTCGGATTTAAACCTGGGTCAGTGTCAACCGGAACCTTGAATAACCCTGGATTTTGAATTTCCATTCCCAAATCCCGAAAATATATGTTAAAATCCGCAGACAAAATTCCCGAGGTGTGAGGCTACCTTAATGCTAGGAGTTCCTTCTGAAATTCCTAATTTTTCAATAGTCCAACATGGAAACCTTAACAACGTTTCCTCCGGAAGTTCCTTCAGGAATATACTTGAAGTTTCGTTCAGAAATTTTCCCGCAAGAAGGATTCCTCCAAAGGTTTCTACATGATTTGCTCCCAAAATTCCTTCAGGGATTTCTTCGGAAGTTCCTCCAGGAATTCTTACGAAAGTTTCTCAAGTAATTCCTCCGGAAGTTCCTCCAGAATTTCCTCGGGAAGCTCCTCCAGAAATTTCTTCGGAATTTCCGCCAGGAACTCCTCTATAATTCGAAAGTTTCTCAAGTAATTCCTCCGGAACTTCCTCCAGAATTTCTTCCGGAAACTCCTCCAGGAATTTCTCCGGAATTTCCGAAATTCTTTCGAATTTTCGTGGGAAACTCCTTTGAATTTCCTTGGGAAACTCCTTTGAATTTCCTTGGGAAACTCCTTTGAATTTCCTTAGGAAATTTGTTTCGATTTTCTTTGGAAATTTATTTCGAATTTCCTTGGGAAATTGCTTCGAATTTCCTTGGGAAATTCCTTCGAATTTCCTTGTGAAATTTCTTCGAATTTTTTTGTGAAATTTCTTCGAATTTCCTTGGGAAATTTTTTCGAATTCCCTTGAAAAATTCTTTCGAACTTCCTTGGGAATTTTTTTCGGAATTTCCTTGAGAAATTCTTTCGGAATTTCCTTAGGATTTTTTTCGGAATTTTCTTTGGGAAATTCTTTTGGAATTTCCTTGGGAAATTCTTTCGGAATTTCCTTGGGAAATTCTTTCGGAATTTCCTTGGGAAATTCCTTCGAATTTCCTTGGGAAATTCCTTCGAATTTCCTTGGAAAATTCTTTCAAATTTCCTTGTGATTTTTTTTTTGGATTTCCTTGGGAAATTCCTTCGAATTTCCTTGGGAAATTCCTTCGAATTTCCTTGAGAAATTTCTTCGAATTTCCTTGGGAAATTTCTTCGAATTTCCTTGGGAAATTCCTTCGAATTTCCTTGGAAAATTCTTTAAATTTCCTTGGGATTTTTTTTTGGAATTTCCTTGGGAATTTTTTTTTGGAATTTCCTTGGGAAGTTCTTTCGGAATTTCCTTGGGAAATTCTTTCGAAATTTCCTTGGGAAATTCTTTCGGAATTTCCTTGGGGAATTCTTTCGGAATTTCCTTGGGGAATTCTTTCAGAATTTCCTTGGGAAATTTCTTCAAATTTCCTTGGGAAATTTCTTCGAATTTCCTTGGGAAATTACTTCGAATTTCCTTGGGAAATTTCTTCGAATTTCCTTGGGAAATTCCTTCGAATTTCCTTGGAAAATTCTTTCAAATTT
The DNA here is from genome assembly GCF_024139115.2 of Armigeres subalbatus. Classification (NCBI taxonomy): domain Eukaryota; kingdom Metazoa; phylum Arthropoda; class Insecta; order Diptera; family Culicidae; genus Armigeres; species Armigeres subalbatus. The sequence goes on along the minus strand of NC_085140.1, from coordinate 195,731,696 downwards.
CCTTGGGATTTTTTTTTGAATTTCCTTGGGATTTTTTTTTGGAATTTCCTTGGGAAGTTCTATCGGAATTTCCTTAGGAAATTCTTTCGAAATTTCCTTGGGAAATTCTTTCGAAATTTCCTTGGGAAATTCTTTCGGAATTTCCTTGGGAAATTCTTTCAGAATTTCCTTGGGAAATTTCTTCAAATTTCCTTGGGAAATTACTTCGAATTTCCTTGGGAAATTTCTTCGAATTTTCTTGGGAACTACCTTCGAATTTCCTTGGGAAATTCCTTCGAATTTCCTTGGAAAATTCTTTCAAATTTCCTTGGGATTTTTTTTTTTGAATTTCCTTGGGAATTTTTTTTTGGAATTTCCTTGGGAATTTTTTTTTGGAATTTCCTTGGGAAGTTCTTTCGGAATTTCCTTGGGAAATTCTTTCGAAATTTCCTTGGGAAATTCTTTCGGAATTTCCTTGGGGAATTCTTTCGGAATTTCCTTGGGGAATTCTTTCAGAATTTCCTTTGGAAATTTCTTCAAATTTCTGAAATTTCTTCGAATTTCCTTGGGAAATTACTTCAATTTCATGGGAAATTTCTTCGATTTCCTTGGGAAATTCCTTCGAATTCTTGGAAAATTCTTTGGATTTTCCTTGGGATTTTTTTTGGTATTTCCTTGGGATTTTTTTTGGAATTTCCTTGGGAAGTTCTTTCGGAATTTCCTTAGGAAATTCTTTCGAAAAGCCCTTGGGAAATTCTTTCGAATTTCCTTGGGAAATTCTTTCGAATTTCCTTGGGAAATTCTTTCAGAATTTCCTTGGGAAATTTCTTCAAATTTCCTTGGGAAATTACTTCGAATTTCCTTGGGAAATTTCTTCGAATTTTCTTGGGAACTACCTTCGAATTTCCTTGGGAAATTCCTTCGAATTTCCTTGGAAAATTCTTTCAAATTTCCTTGGGATTTTTTTTTTTGAATTTCCTTGGGAATTTTTTTTTGGAATTTCCTTGGGAAGTTCTTTCGGAATTTCCTTGACAAATTCTTTCGAAATTTCCTTGGGAAATTCTTTCGGAATTTCCTTGGGAAATTCTTTCGGAATTTCCTTGGGAAATTCTTTCAGAATTTCCTTGGGAAATTTCTTCAAATTTCCTTGGGAAATTTCTTCGAATTTCCTTGGGAAATTTCTTCAAATTTCCTTGGAAAATTTCTTCAAATTTCCTTGGGAAATTTCTTCAAATTTCCTTGGGAAATTTCTTCGAATTTCCTTGGGAACTACCTTCGAATTTCCTTGGGAAATTCCTTCGAATTTCCTTGGAATATTCTTTCGAATTTTTTTGGATTTTTTTTTAATTTCCTTGAGAAATTCTTTCGGAATTTCCTTGGGAGATTCTTTCGAAATTTCCTTGGAAAATTCCTTCGAATTTCCTTGGAAAATTTCTTAGAATTTCCTTGGAAAGTTTCTTCGAGTTTCCTTGGAAAATTCCTTAGAATTTCCTTGGGAAACTCCTTCGAATTTCCTTGGGAAATTCCATCGAATATTCTTGGGAAATACCTTTGAATTTCCTTGAAAAAATCCTTTGAATTTCCTTAAAAAAATCCTTTGAATTTCCGTGGGAAATTTTTTCGAATTTTCTTGGGAAATTTCTTCAAATTTCCCTAGGAAATTCCTTTGAAATTTCTTAAGAAATTCCTTCAAATTACCTTGGAAATTCTTTGAATAACCTTGGGAAATTCCTTTGAATTTCCTTGGAAAGTTCCTCTCTATTACCTCGGAATATTTCTTCGTATTTCCTTGGAAAATTTCTTCGAATTTCCTCGGTTATTTTCTTCGAATTTCCCTACCTTTGAATTTCCTCAGCATTTTTTTCAATTTCTTGGCAAATTGTTTTTAGTTTTCTTGGAAAAATCCTTTGAATTACCTTGGAAAATTTCTTTGAATTTTCTTGGAAGATTCGTTGGGAAATTCCTTGGAAAATTTTCCATTATCTGATAGAGGAAAGCTTATTCCGTCGGATATATCCGTGGTTTCCCAGTAAATGCCAGATTTATTATTGTTCGATGCTGATTCTACTTATGTGACTTGCTATTCGTCATCTAACTTAACTTTAGAAGCTGATAAAACTGACGGATTAGCCTTATTAAACATTTATATTTGCTTATTTAGCGTGAAAACGATTTCATCAATACATTTGATTTTCCTTGCAGTTATGATAATATTGAGAATCAAAAAAGGCACGTTTCTACATTTTGAAAAGTCCCAAACTAATTGACTATTTCCATCTCTCTGGCAATCCGTTTTTCAGCGTTACGTGATTTGTGAACAGCCTCGTAATGTCTTATTTCACATTTTGGCTGAATTGTGACTTGACCTGCGTCAGAATGGCTGTCTAGATTATCACAATTATTAAATATTTTTTGCATTTTCGAAGCGAATTATTCTATATATTAAAGTAAAATGTACTGACTCATGTACGGTAGGTCATTTGAACTGAATTACCCACACACAACCCCGCTCGTAATTCCGTCAGTGTGCATTGCGAAGTAAAACAATTTAGATTACGAAATCAATCCGCCGAGCTACTCTTGCCGCAGCGCTAGTTATTTTTTCTGTGTGTGGTGTTTCTTGGGAGTTGAAGAAAACTTTTCAAGTCGGAATCGATTGATCGATTGTCCAATCGCAAGCAGCAGCAGCAGCAGATTTCCTCCAACTCTACCACCTTTTATGTTGGTCTGACGTAGGCACATGCAATGTAAACCATTGTGACCAACCCAGCCGGCAGCTAGTGCCGTGGTGAAGCGGTCCGGTGAGGAAATGTACATTCTTGATGATAGTTTTGTGCTCACATCGCATCGCTGGAAATGATTGCAGCAGAGTCGATTGGAATTGCTGGGCTTCGGTTGGGGTAAGGAAAACCCACTTGAGCGGTTAAGAACAAAAACGTAATTGTTCATAGAGGTTCTCAACATCTTTCACAATTCCTAAAAAAGCTCGTATTATGCTCATTAATTTGACCGATAAAACTGAAAAAAAAAACTTTCTTCACAGGCATTCTGAAAAAAATTGAAAAACTCGAATTCTGCTACATCTTCTACTATACAAGAAAAGTAGCTTTTGTTTACTATTATTGTAGGTTATTTATTTTTTCAAGTGATAATCAATTTATTTGTTATTAAAATGCCTCATGTTTCTTGGTTTAGTAGAGGCTTCTTTTGTTAGCAGTTAGTTGAGGCACCACTGCCGTATGAAATAACCCCTCGGTTCCGAAAAGAACTTGCTGACGGCATACCATTTTTCCGGCAGAAAAGCTTTACACAAGCGAAAGTTGTATTGAATGATTGGTTCTCTCCGCCGGATCCGCTTTGTGCGGTTGGATAATGCCGAGAAAACTTACGTAAGTTGTGCTCCGCTGCAATCTGTGCGGATCAAATATTTAAACTCGCCGGCGGAAGTCAAACATTGGAACGCAAACCTAATATGATGTGTATTCCCGGAGCTTGAACTTCCCCCCAGGAGAAGAAAAGTGCCAGAATCTCTACCTCGGGTGTGCATTATATTTACTCTATGTTGGAATAATTTGGTAAAGTTTTCATTGCAGTTTTGCTACTGTTGAGTAAGACAAATCACATTATGTATACGAAAAATTTCCATTGCAAATGTAGATAACTTTTTCGTTATTGCTACACTCTCCGCTTTTTTCTTCAAAGCTTATCATACCTACAAGGTTACGTGGTTTGAGAATGGGTAAATAGTATCTTTGCGCAAATTTACAAATTTTCACGATTATTAGAATCAATCTTTAAGACGGGATTGAAATTGAAAACAAGAAGATATTCACGGCTGTTCAACCATATTGATAGTAATAGCGGGCCCTCTTTAGCCGTGCGGTAAGATGCGCGGGTACAAAGTAAGACCATGCTGAGAGTGGCTGGGTTCGATTCCCGGTGCCGGTCTAGGTAATTTTTGGATTGGAAATTGTCTCGACTTCCCTGGGCATAAGTATCATCGTGTTAGCCTCATGATATACGAATGCAAAAATGGTAACTTGGCTTAGAAACCTCGCAGTTAATAACTGTGGAAGAAGAAGAAGAAGAAGGAAAGCTTATGTCAATCAGCAATCCTTGTTTTATCTCAATTTGAGGTTACATAAGAATGCACTGTTAATTTACGTTTATTTTACATGTCGTTTATTTTTTATTACTTTCTTTTGTGTGGGTTAGGAGTATGTTTTCATTTAGTTTTTCAACTGTTGTTCACTCTTATGAATTCCATTATTGCAATTGATATGCATTGTCCAAAGAGAATGAGCAAGATGTATTACCGTTTTCATAAAAGTAGAAGTGTGTTGAAGCAAAAACATAACTACAGCAACACAAAGTTTTTCAATCGGTGAATGTGTAGAAAAAACTAAGATGAACTGTTACACTTGTTGTTATTTGACTTGTTGAAAAACTGAAATACTTAAAAACAGAAAAACTGAAAGTCTGAAAGATGGAAAAACTTTGAGGCTGATAGATTGGAGGACTGAAAAATTTAAAGACTCATAGACTGGCAACCTGAAATATCAAACGACTGAAGGTCTAAATGATTACAAAACTGATAGACTGCAAGACTGATGGATTGAAAGGCTGAACGATTGGAAGACTGAAAGAATGAAAGACTGATAGATTGATAGACTGAAGGATTGGAATACTGAAAGATTTTAAAGACTGAAAAACTGAGAGATAGGAAGATTGTTTTTTTTAAAGAACACAAGAAGAAAAAACTAAAAAACTGCAGGCTGAAAGATTGAAAATCTGAAAGACTGAAAGATAGCCTGGAACACTGAAAGAGTTTTCGAAAAGAATAAAAAAAGGAAAGACTGAGAGACTGAAATAACGGCCAAAAAACTGATAGGAGAGTATCCATAAATTACGTAATGCTTGGAGGGTGAGGGGGAGGACTAGCCCGAAGTGTGACAATCCATAAAAAAAATAAAGGCTTCATACAAAAAGTGTGACATAGCGGGGAGAGGGTTTGAAAATGGACAATTTTTGCGTTACGTAATTAATGGATCTTCCCTAGATTGGAAGACTGGAAAACTCAAAGATTGAAAGACTGAAAGACTAAAAGACTGAAAGACAGAAAGGCTGAAAGGCTGAAGGACTGAAGGACTGAAAGACTGAAGGACCGAGAGACTGGAAGATTGAAGGATTGAGAGACCGGAAGATTTTTTTTGTCTTTTTTAAAGAGATTTTTACCCTACGGCTGGCTCATCTCTTAGAAACTGGAAGACTGAAAAAATGAAACACTTAAGACTGAAAGAATAAAAGTGTTTTCAAAAGGAATAAAAAAGAAAAATTAACTATGAGACTAAAAAGTCTGAAAAGTCTGAAAAATTGAAATACTGAATAACTGAAATTATGAAAGATTGAAAGACTGAAAGATTTGAAAGCTGAAAGAAACTGAAAGATTGAAAGACTGAAAGAAACTGAAAGATAAAAAAGACTTACCGGAAATCTGAAAGATCGGAAAACTGAAAACCTGAAGGACTGGCATTCTGAAAGATTGAAAGATCGGAAGACTGCGAGTCTGAAGAACTTAAGGACTGCAGGACTGAAAACTGAAATACCCAAAGACAAAGAGACTGAGAGACTGAATGATCAAAAGTCCGAAAGACTGAAAAACTTAGAATCGGGAAAATAGAAAAAGTGAAAGACTAAAAGAAAGAAATGAAAATATGGATGATTTAAATAGGTACTTCAAGATTTAAAAAACAAAAGACTAAATTACTGAAACGATGATGCACTAAGAAACCGAAAGAAGGACTGAAGAACTTGTACGCTAAAAGTCTAAAAGTCTAACTATGTAAAATACTGTAATATGAAGAGTCGTGAGAAGCTTTCATACTAACCATCAAAGAATTGTTCATTCATAACACGAATAGCCATCAAAAGAATTCTTTCTTCTTGGTCCTCACGCAAATTGTTGCTTCAATCAAAAACCCTCCTGTTCACAGCCGAACACATCGGAACAAAATCACAAAATATCTACACGCTGTCACCCAACTGTCAAGGACTACACATATCTGTAGTTTAACAGTGTGCGTGATTATTTAGAGAGAAAGAGGCACAATAGCGGTGGCGAGCCCCGTCCTCCCCTATGTCAATTTGATGACCGCTAGTACTGTCGGTCAAGCCGCCCAAAAAAACGACTTGAAGCCCGTCTTGCTCCGTCCTCCCTAAGTAAATTTGATGACCGCTACTACACTACACAAGGTAATACAGCAATTTAATTTGAATTAGTGTTAAATATACTCAACACACTGCAGGATACCACCACGCCATAACGCCATCTTGCCATCGAAGCTAGACCTCGAATCTTCATTTTTTCTTAAAACTTTTATCTAAAGAATTCGCAGGCATAAAAATAAGTTAGAAAAACTTTCAGCTAATGGCTGGTTAATGGTAGCTAAAACAATTTATGGCAGCGATTTTTTTTGTTCTTTATTAACGAGACTTTCAGCCCGAGGCTGGCTCGTCTCGATAAGGCAGCGATATCTCTCTTCTTCTTCCTATCTTCCTGTTTCTGACTAGGATAATTTTGAAACAAATTCCCTTCTAGCGTGAACTTTCTATTTTCGTTTTTATCAAAAACTTTCCTCTCTTCTCCTGCATGCCTAGAATCTTTCATTTTTGCCCCTTCACATTCACCACATTCGCAATCCCCTTGTAAACATCTTAATTCTAATTTATCAAAATTAAACGATTCGAATGAACCTTTAGTAGATGTTTTTGGAGTCTTTGCCTCCGGAACAATCAGATGATATTTAGGTTCTGTTCTGTTCTTTATGCTCCCTTCTTTCACTTCAACTTCTGCCGCGTTAACTGCAGAAGTTGGGTCTGGATTTCTCCGCGACCCACGCTCTTCATTTTCAACTTTTGCGATGGAGACTCGAATTAGATAGCGTCTCAATCTTGAGACCAAAACTCTATCGAACTTAATTCGCAAACTTTCAACTATCTCTTCGACAATTTTTGAAACCTCATTAATAACTTCCGTATATCTGTAAGTGCCTTCTCGTGTAGCTTTATATTTCCTATCTTCCATAAATAATCTTCTCAGCAACCTCTTCTTATCTTCTAAACTTTCCCTTCGATCTACCGATTGTTTCCGCAAAAACAATTCAAAGTCCACTTCCTTTTCCAACAAATGATCCACCTTAGGCAGAATATAATTCGTAGCCAAGGATGTTATCGATCATTTAGTAATTTGCGTTCGATCATTTAGTAGTTTGTCAATAACTCATTCCACCGGCCTAATTTCAAAATGTGTTGTATGGTGGACTTTTAGTGCGAAGGTTTTTCTACAACTCTCCTTAACAGGTCGATGTTCGAATTTCACTATTAAAGGAGTTACGGTGCTAGTTTCTATACTTATACTAAGTGATAACAAAATATGCAATCATTTAGTCTATGTTACTGCTACTAGCGCTATAGCTCCGTTATTAGTGAAATTCAAACAACGAACTGTTAGACAGAGTTGTAGAAGAACCTTTGCACTAGATGTCCACCATACAACACATTTTGAAATTTAGCCTCTGGAATGAGTTATTGACAAACTACTAAATGATCGAAGGCAGATTACTAAATGATCGATAACATCCTTGTTCGTAGCCATTTTAATTAAGGCTTCATGACATGTCATTCAGAATGGCTGCCTTGCGGCTTACCAACACAGTCAAACAATGAACCACCCCACCCACCCCGATATGCACAGACAAATTTAATTCATATATTGCCTACATACCTGACCATCTTCTCACTAAAAAAGTAAATCTGGACTTACTTCTAAGTTCAATCTATGCGGCGATATGATGATATTACCACATAGCGCTAATTTAGGGAAGATATATAAGCAAGTGAACAAAGTGAAAAAAATCTCTCCAGTAACGCACTATGCCAACGACGTCGCCGGCTTCAACAATCTGCACGTCGTCGGTAGCGTCGTATGCAAGCAATCATTGATCAGCAGCAGACAGTGATGTCGATATGAACTATTGTGAAATCATAGCGGAAACATGTAAAATATCGATTTAATTAATCAATCTTTTCCTAACGCATTATGTATTGATGCTATAATAATATCTTATTGATTCTGTTTTGGGGTGCATTTCAAAAATTGAAAAATCGGAGCAAAAAATGATTTTGCTATTGGTGCGTTTGAGCAGCTGGCAACAACGGTTGAGGATGTAAACATAAACAGCCAGCATCGTGAAAACATAATTCATAAATATTCACCTAAACCAAAGAAAAACTGATACTTTTCTGGCAAATTCCATCAGTTAATCCCATACTTGAACTGTATTGATTGATACTGTTTCTGAGTTGGGCTGAATTCTTCCGAATGCGTGCAATGTTTACTGTTGTCGGATGTTAACAAAAAATGAATCCCACGTGTATGCTTACTGAATTGGTATTGGAAGTTTCCACCACTACAAATCCATGGTTGATGATTTTTATGATACAAACACATAGCAATTTGAGTGTCACAACGCTTCACCTTAAGGAGAAAAACTTCAATTCAAGAAAATTAAATTCAATTTTTGTAATTAGGGACAGAAAAATAAAACGAATTCCAAATTATGAAAATTCAAAGCAAAATATATATATTGATGAACGAATGATTTTTAGAAGAAATTCAAGATAACTTAACCTACCAATCCAATTCAATAACTTATAAACTAATAATAAAATTCAATTCAACTTACGACTAGGAAATTCAAAGGAAATAATAAGAAAAATAATAAATTTAATGTAATGCAAGGAAAAAATTCAATTCATAGACTAAACCTAAATAAACTTTCAATTCAAACTTAGAACTAGTAAAATGTAAAGAAAAATGTAACGCAAAAAAAATGAAATTTCAATAAAAAAAACGAATTCACTTGAAAATTTTGTAATTTCGCCAGCTAAAATAGCTTTTGAAAGAAATGCAACGTCTTATGACTTTTTACGTGGGCGCCACTGCAACCGTTCGGGGAATGTTCAAGAGGATTTGCTAAACGGTGGCTTAAGCGCCACTCTCGAAGAGAGACCACCGGTCGTGTTTGGTTTGCCCGACTTTTTAGAGACTATTTCGCTCAGGGAAACTCTCGAACGGTTCGCGGAACAATGGTAATAAATCTCGTAACGCATGCACTTACTCCAACTCGTTATCCGTACGAAACATAGGGAACTCAGTAGGGAATGCTCGCTCATTCGAGCAATAAAACGGAACGAAACGTAATTTAGTTTAGTGAGTATGTTTTATTGCCAACTGGCGTTAAACGTAATGGGAATTCAACCAACTCAACAAAATTCATTTAAAACCTTTTATATTTTAGAGCATTCATTCGTACTGGACGCGATTAAATCGTACGGAATGGTAAAGAGCAAAACATGGCCATGTAACAAAAAGCTCTCCACGTACCTGCGCAGGATTTTTGTTGACTCGATGCCGGCAGGAACGATGAGGCTTCGATGTCGTTGACGATGGCGACGATAGCTACGAAGATGGCGGTAACACGATGGCGGTCCGGCGGTCACCGGCGTGTCCGTACTGCGATTTGGCGCGCAGCGATGGAGATGACCCGTGTGCGATATGGCCGATCTAAAAGTGCGGAGTGAGTGGCGGCTGGAACGGAAGCTTCCGATTTCGATCGGAGAGAGTGTTGTGGCACTTGGCCTGGATTCCCCGGGACGATCGGCTCCGCCGAATAGAGGCACACGTACCCAAGCGACCCGGCTTCGCGTACCTTTCCGGTTCACCGAGCGGGAGTGGTGCGTCCTCTATCCTTTGGTTAGGATCGAGGTTCGTGGCGTGCAATTGACGACACGCAGAAAGACGAACCTACACTCTCTAAAACACTGGTCCGAAAATGTAACGTAAAGGACCTTTCCGTCGGCAATTAACGACCGACGTGGAAAATTCGCTACGATTGACTTAGCGACCTCACTCACCTCCGTTTGGCTACCTACTTGAGGCGGGCCTTCGCTTGGCACACGGGTCGGACGGTCCTCGGACGGTCAACGGACGAAGTCGTGGTGGAATACCACGAACGGAATCTCGATGAGATGATGAATGCCGCCGATTAGCGACAGAAAATCCAGCCGTACGAAAAAAGCGCAGGGCGCTGCGTGTCCAACACGAAATCACATTAATTTAAGAATTGCTCAACTTAATTCGATTTAATTACCTTTTTTCGTATTAATTCACTTTAATAAAATTATCTGAGCAGAAAACGCAATCGATTGGACCTCAGTCCACTAAACTAGGAAGAAAAACACAGAACATTTAACACCACTTTTTTTTTTAAAACTCACTCACTAATTTTACCTTCAAATTAAACTAAAATTACTCAAGCAAAATCTTAAACTTTCAAAAATTGAACGTAAGTATTTAATTCGCGCACTTCTGCTCTCCAGCCGATTCGTAGACGAAATGAGCGAGTCTGAGTCGTACTTGCGCCAAGAAATTTTGAATCTTTTGAAATCATTTTACTATTCAACTATTCAAATCTGAGCTATCATTCAATTTGATTGTAAAGCATATTCAAATAAAATTGCGCCAACCGATTGGCATGGCGATCGGAGGCATGGCGCCTGTTTGCCGCCTATTTGCAGCTCACATGCGTGCCATAATGAGTTGAGCTTTTATAACAAATACTATAAACTTGAAATTGATACAGGAACGAACAGATTTTACGAACGCAAACGAAACACGACACACGATCACAAATTAAAACAAAATTCAATATTTATTTTTGATTTATCGGTAAAAATCGAATATTTTTATTTAAATTTATATCGAAATAAACGTAAAACGTTACAAAACGAGACATGAGAGATGATATTTGAGAAGTGAAAAGCGGGATGTTGAGAAGTGAGAAGTGAGTGAAGAGTTAAGAGACAGAAGGAAGAAGGAATATGAAAGAATGAAAAAGAAGGAAGATGGAAAAAGGAATAAGATATCATCAAGGAATGAAAAAGAAATAAGGAAGTAATTCATTTTTCACTCCTCATATCTCACATTTCCCTACTTATTTCTCACTTCTCACTCTTTTATTTTCTATTCTTACTTCTCACTTCTCTCCTCATTTCTCACTTTTCAATTCTGACTGTTTTTTTTTTTCACTTTCCATTTCTCACTCTTCACTTGTAACTAATCACATTTCTCTTATCACTTTTCACTACCTTCTTTTAACGTCCTATTTCTCATGTGAAATGAATTTCTCACACTTTGCAATTCTCACTATTCACTTTTTATTTCTCATTTTTCTCTACTTCTCTACAAAGGGCACTCGGCTAAATTGCATTCGGCCAAATGGCTCGACGATTCACCAATCGCATTCACCATTACGTTATTCTGGGCAGATTTAAAAAGGAAAATTCATCATTGCCTTTTACAGATCGCACTATGGGCTCCAAAGTTATGACCAAAATACATTTTTTATTGAATGAGAAAACCATCATCACCGCAAGTTGGATTGGCCTCCCTGTGTGCTTGATGTATAGATAACCATGGGATCACGAAGGTGACTACTCCAGCAGGGTTCGATTGCCGCGGTAAGGGGGGACTAGACTGGCCCAGGAAACAAAAAGTTGTCAAATTCCACGGGGCACTCCCCAGGATTGTGTCTTTTGGTGAGAAAATCAATCTCTCAAAATTTCAGCTTAAATGAGCTTTTATATAGTTTTCGGCTGATGCGATTCGATCAATAAATCCAAAATTACACAATTTAGCTCCTATTAAATCAACCGAAAGCTAAGTAAAAGTTCATTTTATCATCGTACAATGTTCTATGAAATTGTTCTGTAACATACCAACTGCCCTTTTTGCAATTCTGAGCTCAATCGAGCAATCAGAACCGATTTCATGATCGAATGAGTGACGGAGGTGTATTTTTCTATACATTTTGACTGAAATTCCCATACAAACTTCAAATCAAATGCGCCAGCTTATGCAACAACCGATTGAGCTGAAATTTTGAGGGATTGATTTTTTCACCAAAAGACACAATCCTTGGGGGTGCCCCGTGGAATTTGCCAACATTTTTTTCTCCCCATACTAAGCTGGGCCAGTCTAGGGGGGACACAATGGACATGAGTGAGTATTTACCTTACAAATTCAAGAGGGAACACAGTAGGCACCGAGGGTTACGGAGTTCGAACCCTTTGCGAAGCGGGGACTGATGAGGTCTCCACCCAAAAGAAAGTGCACCAACCAATTTGCACAAACTGTGAGACCACCAATAGACCGGTGCTGAAAACGGGAAATTTTCAAAATCGTTTTTGCCTTTCCCGTATACAAAGTATCACTGCAAAACCGAACTTTTGATAAAAGGCTCGGAGACCCATGGTGTTATATACCAATCGACTCAGTTCGACGAATTGAGGTGATGTCTGTATGTGTGTGTGTGTACAAAAATGTGAGACACACTTTTTGGTACTTAGCATTATTCGATGCTCGCAACAAGTTGCAGTCGACGCGGATTGCGGTCTAGTTGTTTCCTATTGAGAATTGGCGTTCCAAAGTTATTGAAAAAACATTGTTTTTCTGCCAAGGGCCAAGGGAAAAAAAAATTCAAAAAGGAAAAAAATTTTTTTTTTAAAGATTGCAGTAATGCATTCAAATGACCGCAAATGCATATGAATTGATGGAAAAAGTAAAATCTATCCCCCTAAACTGCTATTTTGACCTCTTTTATGTGTTTTTCTTATTATTTTAATGCGCGATTGGATTGATCTGTTTTTTTTTATTCCAAATGGCTTCGAAGTGCATGAAACGTCGAGATCTGGTGTTATCTCGAAAATTTGTTTTTTAATATATCCTACTTTTTGGGATTTAAAAAAAATGAGACTAAGGAAATTTTTCGAAATCGAGTTTTTTATTGATGCCGAATGTCCTTCAAAAGATTGTTTTAGAGATAACACCAGATCTCGACGTTTCATGCATTTTGAAGACATTTGGAATAAAAAAAACGATTTTGAATTTTTTCCGTAACCCTCCGCCCCTTTGATTTTTTTTTCATATTTCTAAATAGTCAAACTATGATCGCTATGGTCAAACACTTAACGAAGTCTGATTGAGCTGAAATTTTCCATAGAGACTTTTTTCGAGGTGATGAAACTTCCGAGGACTACCCGTTTATTAAATTCGAAAAGTAGATTTTTTTGGAAACCTACTATACATGTTCTAAATGCTCAAAAACACTTGGGTTTATATTCCGCATTGCTTAAAACTTTAACATTCAATGTCTTAGGACTCTCTGCTGTTCGTTGGTTAGGTCGATATTGGATCTATTGTTTTGGCACCTTATTATCAGAATAATATCCTCCGCATTGAATCAATACAATGTATGTTTTTTAGATTTGCGTTACGTCATCTGCCGTAGAACGATCCTTCAAATCGCCCTTGTTATGAAGATCGCTGCAAATTCATAAGATTGAAGCTTTTGGGGGTTCGTCGAAAAATGGCAAAATCGCTGATTGTTTCTGGTCTATTACAGTTCAAAATTGATTGCACATATGTGTTGACCTCTCTAAAATTCAATGCACCTAGTCGGCGTCTCCGCTCACATCCATTTTACATATTCAAACCGCCAAGACTAACTATGGTCACTACGGGTCTCCAGTTAGCCTTGCGTGCAAAGGCGTGAGATTGCCAATCCGGAGATGGCAAGTTCGATTCTCGGTCTGGTCCAGGATGTTTTCGGGTGGGAAATTTTCTTGACTCCCTGGGCATAGTGTAACCATTGTATTTGTAACATAAGATACATATTCATGCGATGGCGGGCATAGACAAGCTTTCAATTAATATCTGAGGAAATGCTAATATAATACTAAGTTGAAATGCAGGCCAAGTTCCAGTTGGAATGTAGAGCCATTGAAGAAGAAAAAGAAGAATTATGGTCAATTTAAACTTATTTGAAATAATGTGTAGAGTATTCAGCATCTGTTCACACACATTCGAATTTCATATTTCCCCCGATCTATTCTTCTCAAGAGCTTCTCTAGTATCCTTTCGGCACATAAAATAGTTAATTTGTTTATAGCGTTGGAAATAATTTAAGTTAATTTAAACAAATATTGTATGTATCATTAGGATAAATTGTTAATCTGTTGATGTAAAAAAAGAAGAGGTTTTTACACTCGTTTGAGGAGTCTATTATTATCGTCACGTGTTGTGGTCACACACAGCTACACACATAACGACAACTGGCAGTATCGATACACAAAATTGCAGTCCCGAAACACATGAACAACGATAACTACGATACTTAGAAGTTATCGTTTTGTAATATATAAAAAAATACAGCCAGTGGGAAGGATAAGCATAAAATATTAAAATTAGAATAAATTGTACCGTACGAACAATATCCTAACAATCTCCGGTTTCTGTTCTACATCCATCTCAATGGGTTTGCTGATTACGTACGTTCCCATCATGTTATGTTAACCATTTTTCTGCAATAAAGGGCAAACTTACAAGACATGTTTCGAACAAACACACACAGCCTTTCAAGTCCATAACTCATCTCATGTAACCTTCTTTTGTTTTCCATACGGACCCAGCGTCAGGACTGGCCTCCGCACTCTACCACTCCCGAATCCTAACTTCCGTTCCGTTCCGGCAGATGATGATAAAAGCTCGACCGAGAAGCACTGACTGATGGAGTACTAGTGGCTGTTGTTGTTTTTTTGTTGTTGTTGCAGCTGCCGCTGTTGAGTTATAATCAAGAAAGTTACTTCTTTCTTGTTCCGGTGCAGGTCGATGCTACTTGGCTTTCGCGGGACTCAGCAGCTGCTGTACGCTTCATAGTCCGTTCCCTCGTAGCCGTCAAGACGTTGCGTGTGCATTATTCTCCGGCTCGGAGGTTGTTTATTATTTTCAGCGAGTATTTTTAGCTATCGGTGTTTGCTATCTGCCCCTGCTCATCTTGGTGGGCTGCTGGTGGGGAGCATTCAGCGCTTGGCAAATCTTTTCCTTTATAATGAACGATGGTTAATTATTGCCTCTTACGGTTCGCGGAATGTTCTATTGCTTTGCAACCTTATCCAAACCAATGAACAATCAAATCTAACAACAATTTCCTGTTTTCTTTTCCTTTTTTCCAGGTAAGCGCCCTCGACGTCCGGACGAAAACGGGTCAGGTATTTTTTTATTAACGACCCTTCATCGAAGAAAGCGCCCAAAGTTTACCAATTTTGATAGCACATTTTTAGCTTATAAAAAGTTGAAAAGTAGCGTCCGGCCACAAAAGGTAATACCTCTTTTTATCGCGGCTCTCGAACTTTTTCGTACAATTCGATATCAACTTTGAAATCAACTTGATGCTTGTTCGCTTGGTTACACTTTTTTTTGCTGTTTTAAACAGTAACTGAAACACAGTGGGTTAAAATTGGATGAAGATCGTTTATTTGATATTTATCAAATCAAATATATAATATAGATCAAATATAGGGTAAAATGCCCAATAGTGGACTCCTTAGTAGCGGGATTTTGCTCTTCCTACCATAAGGAGTAGATTTTTTTTCCACATATTAATTCCAAGTGATATCTATTATCAAGTTCTGCATATGCGGTACATACATAGATAACTCAAATACACGACGTTATTCAATGAAATAACCATTTCAAAGTCTGAACGAATTCCCCCTATAGTAGACCCCCTGGGATCCACAATAGGACCTTAACATAATTTACATAACGGACACTCTCGTGTTTATTGAAATTGATAAAATCATAAAACTTATCAGTTTTCTTAAAGAATTTTCTGGGAAAGCTCAATATTTTATTTATTTTTCCAATCAAATTTTGTATTCCACCCTCAAATCATAAAATAAAGGCACAAAAAATCAAAAAATAAAATATGGCTGGAGAGTCCACTATTGGTTAGGGGTTCACTATTGAACATTATACCCTAGTTATTACGCGCTATAGACCTTCCTGTGTTCCACCATGAACTTCAACAAAATGGACACTGTAGCAGGCCTGGTAGCGGGTCACTTTTTAGTGACTTGGTCACTTTTTTCGGGCAAGTCACTAAAAAGTCTCTTTTTTCGACCTCATGTCACTAAAGTCACTTTTTCTCGCAAAAAGTCACTATTTTCAACTATTTTGAAACTATTGACTATTTTTGAATGAAGCTTTATGTATAAGTCGGATGATGCTTTCTTCATGGCGGAAATGAAATTTCGGATCTTGGGAAAATGATCGCTCTGAAACTTCGCCAGCCATTTTACTCGCTGCTCTTATTGGCATTTCACCAGTAGCAAATTGACCTTTCCCGTCAAAAATTTAAATTTGCCCAATCGATTCTTTATTTTATTTAAAGTCAACTTTCCCAAAGAACCCATATTGTTTTCGATTTTTAAAATAGTTAGATGCTTGAGAGAGAGTTGAAAGAGATAGAATGTTGACCTTCAATAAGCCAAAGAATCGATTGAGACGAGATGCAATTTTTGACGGGAAAAGATATAGATATTATGTAAATGGGATTAAGTTCCCCCAATTTTGAAGATTACTTCTTATCATTGTAGCGAATTGCGGTGGTTTGCGGAAGATTTAAAACCATTAAACCAGTGTGATAAAGGATGATTGTATCTTGCACCAGACGCAACAATCACGGTTGAAACTGTTAAGAGCCAGTTCGCGAGAAGCGCGACCCCCTCTTGTATCGATATTCTCCGATTTGGATGAAATTTTCAGGGTTTGTTCATATATGTATGAGAAGACATTTAGCAAAATTTCAGATTTTCCCAGTCAACACAAGATCGTATATGATGTCACATAAGATGCGAAAGTGGAGGCCATATAGGTACTTCCCCATACAATGTGTACGTATATCGCCTCCACTTTAGCATCTTATGTTGCATCGTATACGATTTTGTGTTGACTGGGTTTTCATTGAGGGGAAGTGGGGTAATACGGTTCTTCAAAAATTTATGTTAAAAAATCGCGAAAATCAAAACAATGCAATAACTTTGGCAATAAGTGACCGATTTTGTTTAAATTTTGTACGCTTTTTTTTACTCAATTAGTTTTTTATACCAAGTGGTTAATAGGGTTATAAAGTTGTTTACTTTCGGAGAAAAATGACTTTTTCGATAAAAAATGGTCGTTTTTCCAAAGGGAATATTTTTCACCAACAGATCTAGGATAAAAAACTAAATCCGTAAGGCAATTAAGGAACTAAAGAGCTTTCATCTCATATATAATTCAGAAGCGCCAACACAAGAATTTCTAAGAAAATCGCAATTTTCTGCAACACTGTTTATTCAAAAGAAAGTTCGTACAAATTTTGACCCTACTTAAGTTGATGTTTTCCAATCTGGGGAAAACTGTCCAAACTTTTTTGTCTAAGTTGAAATTAAAAATCAGAATTTTCTATTAGGGGAGTGTAGGGTAAAATAGTCCTTAAAAAATAAATGTCAAAAAATACATCATTTTTTTATGTGAGTTCTAGCAGAAAATACATAAGTTTAAAAAAACTGTTTCTTCTTCCTTTCAATTCATCTATATTTTTCGTCTCAATAGATACGTATATCCTTCGCTGATCTATATTAGATAGCAAACTATTTGCAGAACAATTTTCAACAGATGTAAAATAGAACCAAAATAAGTGCCTTAAACATTAGCACGTCTTTGCAAACTGAAACAAAAATGAACGGATTCGACGAAAGTGCTTGTTGATATTTTTTGAATCAGCTACAATTACTGTGGGTACCGGTACTGATGTTGCTTTAAAAGCTATGCGAAAAAAAACAATTATTCTTAACGGTAAATGAGCAATTTCGTAGCGTTGAAACATAGCTTGTTGGTGGAGCTGCTTCTCAGATTATATTTTTCTTTTGTACCTACTTGCATCAGGTTACCATAGGCTTGTTTTTGTAGCTTGTAACGATTATGCGGTATTCATAACTCTCTTTCATCCTCCATCATTATCAGTTTAAACCAAATTCTGCAAGTTTATTGTCAAACCGTGTACCATTCATACATTTTGAATTACTAACCTTCAAACTGCTAGCTAATATTACAGAGATACAATCTAAACAAAATGTTCGACTGGACTGGATTATACCAGTTCTAATCGAAAAACTTTTTTTCTACAACGAGCTGGTTTTTTACACGGAGAGCGTAACAATGTAATGTGTATACTATTGAATAGGATAGAGTATCAATAGTCTGACGATTTGAAAACACACCCCTCATGAAAATACTTCAAATTCTAGGATACACGTTTCTACACTCATAGATAAAGTATATAAATTGTAGATCGCTTAATCAATTAATTAAAAGATTACCAAGCAAAACTGTTTTATTCTCGGATTAATTTTCACCACCTGAAAGTGCTTGACTACCTCAACAAGACTGTGTAGTTGATTGTAAAATTATGCTTTAAATATCAGCTTTTTTCTCTTCAAATCTTCACTAACCTTATATGAACATATTTCCAACCAACCATAAGGTGTGTCATAAGACGAGTTTATACAATCCCATTGAATTCCACCACTTAATTAAGTGGTGGAATTCAATGGGATTGTATAAACTCGTCTTATGACAGGTGAAAACATTCCACTAAAAAGCTCAAAATAATTTTCTTATCATAAGGTGTGGTTTGCTAAGAAGTAGTACTTGGGTAGTATCAGCTTGCAATACTTTTTGAGAAATCTATCTATTGCTTTTTCACTGAGGAATAGATCATCAGTGTTGAAGTACCAAAACAAATGTTCTCATTTCCGAATGGATGGAAACAAGCCAAAGCATTTATTTTGGTGGAACAATATTTTTGAACGGGAGTTTAAGACGGCGCTAAGTTTATAATACCTCCGCCGGAATATTATAGAAATGACATGACTAGTTGACTACTTCACGTTATTTTTTGAGATTGAGAGATTGTGAAAGATTTAATTGTTGACAGATAAAAAACCATAAAAATACTAAGCTTGGAAGAATTTCGCAAAATCACTAGATTAGTTGCCAGTTGGGTCGGAATAATCAAATCTAAGAAGTGTGGTTACGATTATCTTGTTTCGTAACATTATTTATATTTGGAGATCTATTTTACCCCTCTCTCCCCATCCCAATATTTTGCCAAATAGTTTCATCTACATATGTGTAGATATAACCTTAAATAAACCTTGTAAGTTTCAGCCAGATGCTGAAACATCGATAAAATGGAGTTGCGATTCTCACAAACTGGCTTGCAAACAAACAGTGCAATGTGCAGAAACTCATAATTTGATTGATTGTTCTTAAGTCGGCGCACTGAAATAAGTTTCAATAAGTTTGATGTATATTCTGCTTGAGCTCACATATAAAAATTTATGAATTTTTGACATTTTATTTTTACAAGGCTATTTTACCCAATTTACCGAAATTGCTCATTTGTCGTTAAGAATAATTGTTGATGTAAAAGCAACATCACTACCGGTACCCACATTAATTGTAGCTTATTCAAAAAATATATCGACAAGCACGTTCGCCGAATTCGTTCATTTTTGTTTCAGTTTGCGAAAGACGTGCTAATGTTTAAGGCACTTATTTTGGTTCTATTTTACTTCTGTTGAAAATTGTTCTGCAAATAGTTTGCTATCTAATATAGATCAGCGAAGGATATACGTATCTATTGAGACGAAAAATATAGATGAATTGAAAGGAAGAAGAAACAGTTTTTTTTAAACTTATGTATTTTCTGCTAAAACTCACATAAAAAATTATGTATTTTTTGACATTTATTTTTTAAGGACTATTTTACCCTACACTTCCCTAATAGAAAATTCTGATTTTTAATTTCAATTTAGACAAAAAAGTTTGGACAGTTTTCACCAGATCGGAAAACATCAACATAAGTAGGGTCGAAATTTGTGCGAACTTTCTTAAGAATAAACAGTGTTGCAGAAAATTGCGATTTTCTTAGAAATTCCTGAGTAGGCGCTTCTGAATTATATAAGAGATGAAAGCTCTTTAGTTCCTTAATTGCCTTACGGGTTTAGTTTTTTATCCTAGATCTGTTGGTGAAAAATATTCCCTTTGGAAAAACGACCATTTTTTATCGAAAAAGTCATTTTTCTCCTAAAGTAAACAACTTTATTACCACATTACTATTAACCACTTGGTATAAAGTACTAATTGAGTAGAAAAAGCGTGCAAAATTTAAACAAAATCGGTCATTTATTGCCAAAGTTATTGCATTTTTTTGGTTTTGGCGATTTTTTAACAATAATTTTTGAAGGGCCATTTTACCCCATTTTACAAAATGCCTTCTTTTACATATATGAACAAACCCTGAAAATTTCATCCAAATCGGAGAACATCGTTGCAACCTCCCTTGGAAAGGGGGTCGCGCTTCTCGCGAACTGGCTCTTAAGTTATTAACGAAGTTATGCTTCTCAGCGCGTGATATTTTGGTAAAATAAAAATGTTATTATTCTAAAATATTTAAAAATCGAAATAATGATATTTGCATCTATGATTGTACTGCAATCGAATTGAAAGGCGATACATTGAATATGTAAGAGATCCGCAAATCAATATTTTGGAATTTTTCAAAATATATTGTGATGATAATTTATGCATTTGAAATAGCATAAAGATTCCAATCGTGATCTTTTTTCAGATTTTGTTAGATTCGTTAGCCCGACGGTCCTGCATTATAAGCAGGAGGTCGAGCGTTGAATCCCAGTTCGTTGTAACTGAATTTTCATAAGTTTTGTTTCGTTTTCAACCAAAACAATCCGTACTGATGTTCCTTTCGCAATTCCAAAAACTTCCTAAACCTATAGCAAATATGCATCTTTCTTAAGTAGGTGCTCAGCTAATCCAGTGATCGTAATTTTCACTCATTCTTACGAGTAGAGAATGTTCATTCACGCAGATTTTTGCCTAGAAATCATTTTTCGGGGAAGAAAAACAGGTCTTCTGATGAGTGATAGATAACTATGTTTCGCTCACTTCCAGTGGCGCAAACGTTTGATTTGTTCGCAGGACTACTCATAGTTTTGAGTAGTCCTGCTTTTGACTGATATATAGTAAAATTTCCTTGGGATAAAAAGAGATTTTCGTAAGAGAGTGGTGAGTTAAAATTTGTTTTCCGCCACAAAACACGAAAAAAAAATCTCCCTCGACCCAAAAACGATTAATTTCGTCTCATCGAAATTGCAACTGAAACTGAAAGTCACTATTTGGTCACTTTTTCTGCAACTGAAAGTCATTATTTGGTCCCTTTTTTCGACAGCTTTGGTCACTAAAGTCACTATTTTGAGTGGCATTGGTCGCTACCATCCCTGCTGTAAGAATTACTGGAATTCCTGATTTTATAAATGGCCTCTTAAAACACATTCAGATTGTTAAGCGGGTATAGAATTTTAAATCCACTGATTTCAACTTGTTCGAGTTTTGGAATTCTAAAAACATTTGTTTAGTTTTAGAAAGAAATTCACGATTTTTTATTGAGCGCGGACCTCTTAAGCTCGCCTCCTAATTCCCTTCTCACAAGTTTTGAAATTCAGAATTGATATTGTTGCCTATTAAATATACATTGCTTCGAAAGTTAATCAGCGATAAACCCACCGTAAACATCTGTGACACAGTTTATCCATCTGCGCCAACACAGCAGCTTCAGCTCGAAGTGAGATGCACTGCCTTTTCATACACCTACCTACCAATGATGTTGTTTTTTTTTCGCGCGCGCGAGGGTGAAAGATTGCTTTCTCTTTATGCGTTTTTCTTCCTCCAACCAACCCGTAGTCGTCGGTCCGTTGTTGGGGCTTTGTTTTGTGGCGGTGTTCCATTCCGCGAATATCTACACGGCTACGGCTGGGCCTTTCCTCTGTCGCGTCTGGATGCTTGGCGCAAGCTAGAAGAGCTAACTGTAATCCATGGACCCGAGCGACAGATATCAATGGTAAATTAACTTTGCAAACAATAGAGGAGAGTGCATTACTGTATTTGCATTTTGTCTGTTGGGAGGTTTTTGTTTTCGCGAAACAAAATAGACCATTTGCCCACTAACTGCCGACTATTGTATGCGGTGTGTATCATTGTGCGTCTGCCGGTTTGGGGACCGGGTGGAGGGACCTCCCCGATGAGCAACACGCTGGCGATGATGGCTGCATTTATTGCAAA
This sequence comes from Armigeres subalbatus, assembly GCF_024139115.2. Classification (NCBI taxonomy): domain Eukaryota; kingdom Metazoa; phylum Arthropoda; class Insecta; order Diptera; family Culicidae; genus Armigeres; species Armigeres subalbatus. The sequence goes on along the minus strand of NC_085140.1, from coordinate 195,709,573 downwards.
GTTCGTGGTATGGCTGCTTTCATTTCTGCTGGTGCCGCAGCGTGACGCCATCTCATTGCCATATCGGTCCCAGACTGCGAAACGGGTTTCAAAAGTCGTTTTGCGGAGGTGCCTTGCCAGAGGAAGTCTGTTGTTTTCTTTTTGCAATTAAAATTAGGTCTCCGCCGATGAAGGTATCAGAAGAAATGTATGCTGAAACCACCTCTGAAAAGCAGGGTGTGTTAGATAGAAGAATTTATGTGGTGCATTTCTTCAATGGTTGAAATTGGGGCAATTTAAATTTGAATGGCAGATTGTTAGCAGGATGACAGACTATCATAATTTGAAAAGAAAACTATTGTTTTAGCTTGATTGGAATGCCTTTAAGTGGCTATAGGGCAATATTAAAGTAAGCGGTAGACTAATTACGGTAAAGGTTTTTCTAGTTTTTATTATTCTCATATTCATATTTTTTGCAAATAGTTTTGTATGAAGCCTAGAAAAATCAAAACCCTTACGTAATTATTGGATCGGTTTAGTTCTATATTTACTACTTTTTTTCCTGTTCGGGTGTGTCACTGCGACCTGTTATTAGATCTATTGTAGCGTTACCCGTGTCCTTAGTGCATGTCGAATTACTTAATTATTATTGTTAAGCAAGAGCACCATGACAAGGTGCCGCTATTTAGACCCTTCACAGAGAGCAATCCCATTGAAGGCGCGCCCCTTATCAATAGGAAATCAATCCTTTCTTGAGAAAACAGAACAGTGATACTGTTTTTGGCCATGCATCGGAGCCCTAGCCATATCCTTGTCTTGCTTCTAGAATATCACCAGTAAAACAATGAAAACCCGGGATTTAGCTCTGTCTACAAGACCATTTCAAGCAAGAGAATTTGTTCAGTAATAAGAACTTCTATGTGTTCCTCTCACTACCATTTTTCACCAGTTCATGAAGAGTTAGTACGTATTTAAACCCCTAACTCGATTTTTCCAGCAGTCAGTTCAGCCTAGGACCGGGTACCGAGGTTTTTAAACTAATTGCTTGAAAAGTTGTTTCCGCTGCATACAGTCTATCCAAACAAGTGGGATTCGAGTTTTTCAACTGTCTGCAAGGTAACATTAATTAAGTTTTATTTCTAAGTCTGCTATTGGTAGCGGGGACTAAATACGGTGAATCCTTAATTACCACAACTTATTGCCCTAGCTAGAAAAATGGATTAAGCTAGGGCTCTGTTTGGTAGATCTTACACCACAATACACTACGTCAAAGTGATCTACCGTGTCACGGGAATAATTGAACCGGTGCCAGCGAAAGTGGTACATGTTTCGTGGAGTAAATTTTTCAAGAGACGCATTTCCCCAAAAACATCGAATAATAAATTCATATTTGCAATTTTTTGCATCTAAACTGTACCAACATGTTATGCCTGATGTGCCTAAAGATAGTGTAGTGAAAAAACGAAGTTTATGACAAATTTCAAGTTTATTGGAACAAATTGCACATGTACCACTATTAATGGAAACAAAAGGAAACAGAAACCGAAAAACGTTGACAGTAAAAGTGGTACATGTACATTTTTAAAATTATTTTAAACAGCAGTAAATTATCTTGAAATTCAAAATAGGATCAAAATCTGTTGTGAGAACAGTCATGTTGCCGAATTTTCTTTTCAACAAGCTGATTTAAGTGAGTGTAACTGTACATGTAGGTACCACTTTTTCTGGCAACGAAATGGCCATTGTGATATATACCAGAAAATAAAATGTGCATATCTCCAGATTTAGTTGCCAAAAATCACTTTTTCGTTATTCCTTTACTAGATATTTGCAAATAGAACCCATTGGTATAAAAAAAACTCAAAATTGACAAAAATGGTTTATGTACCACTTTCGCTGGCACCGGTTCAATTACTACACCCAGTTCTTTTTTTTACACGTCGATTAATCAATGGACTTTTTTATTCACGCCGTTTTTCGAATGACATGAATGGTCACTCTAATATGGTATAAGCGAACTTTGCAGGAACAATTACCATATTTTATATTTACCTTATTCCCGGCAAATGCTTAAAATAACCTTTATGTGGATTCTCCTATACTGCCATCATACGCATATTTATCCCATCTTTGGTGGGATTCCCATTTACATAAGACAGTTATGCGTGTAACAGCAGTATTTGTAAATTTAATTAAGTTTTATCCAATGTACCTGTGGATTTTTATCAGTGCAGGTAAATTCATATTTCACAGAGGCGTCGCGTGATCAATTCTTCAACCTGTGGACTATTTTAATATTTCGAGAAAAACACATAAAAGGGACCTAAAATGATAGACAAATAATTTTCCAGCGCGTTTCTCAATATATTTGCTTATTTTGTCGCATCTAACTGGTTCTTAGCTACTTCTTATTTTCTTAATTAACTCAAACTTAACTATGCTTCAAAGTGATTTAAGTAAAATTAAAAATTACTATCATCAGAATCGTTTCCAATGTGACAAATGAGCAATATATCTATTCGGAAATTATTGAACTGGCACTTTCAATTCTAATTTGAGTTATTCGTAAAATGAGACGAAGTTTTAAATACAGAACAGGAAATTGGAATATATCAATCATGCAAAGGCTCTAATAATAATTTCTAATTAGCATGTCATATGAGAAAAATAAAGTCTGTACAATAAAGAGAACAATAAAGTTTATAGCCCTTACTCTTCTCAATTAATAATTATTCTATTTACAATTTATATCTTTGATCAATATTCTGGACTGGACAGATGTCGAGAAGTTTTCCGTCCATCAGCATGGAAACTTGCTCATAAAAAAATTCATAAATTTGTGTGGACCATTGACATTTGACTTACCCCCTCCCTAACTAAATATATTGGATTTCTCGAAAAAAAAAACTTTAAAAATAAATTTCTTTAAAAATGTTGACCCGTTTCATATTCGCTAATTCTGCGACAATATAGATTTTCATCAGAAGATTTTCATCAGACATTTAATGTCTGTTTACAAAATGTTAATATTGTCGGATACTTCAATGTCTAATAGAATAGGCGTATTTGTAAACAGGCTTTATTGCGCTTATTAGCAGATGACAATTTCTGTTTAAATTGAACTAATGTCGCGTTAGTATTATCGGACAGTACATTGTCGTCAGGATTAGTGGATGTGTAAACGGGCCATCCCAATCAAATATCAAAAGCGCTTTTGCTTCGCGTTGCTTATTGTCGCGCTTATCTTTTTCTAGAATGCTGCGGCGGTCTTACACTCGCAGGCTCGACTGCGAAGGTAAACGTCAAGATAGCCGCCGTGTTAAAAGATAGGCAGAATTTTCCCGCTCAAAACAAAACCACGTGCTTTTCGCGAAATGACAGCAGTGTTCGATTGTATTAGTGAGAGGCAACTGGAGTCACTGAGTACATGGAGAGTGTTTATCATGGCAAGTGCATACGGTGGGTGAGATTTTCATTGACTCTGTTGTGTTTAGTGACCGTTGCGATTACCTGAGAAGCAATCAGCAGGAAACCGCAGTATTCTATTTTATCTCGAGATGCATAATATACAAAGCGGAACTTTCGTCATGGAACGCTTTGAGGAAGCAGAAATGCTCGCGCTTTACTCTTCTCTTTCGATTTTGTTCCGATTGCGCTCTCTTCACCGAATCGCGCATGCGCTGTTTGAAGCCTTTGTCGATACACTGAACCAAAGCTTCAACTCGTAAGCGACTGAAAAGTGTTTCGCTCACGCCCTTTAACGAACATCATCCGCTTTCCGAATGATTCTCTTTCGGTTGTATCGAAGTCAGATGACAAGCAGTCGTATGACAATCATCCGAGAACCGAATGCCAATCAGCCCGAAACCAAAATTGTTTGTCAAAAGGAATTCGAATGATTTGTCGAATGATTCTTGGGGGAGTGTTAGATGATAATGGGATGACATGCATATAAATTCTTTCCCATGTAATATGAAAATTCAGTTTATAAATCGTTTTATGATTAATTAAAAAAAAATGAAAAAAACTCTGATACTTTTAACATTTTATTCTTAGTTTTTCGACAATCGCCCATACTACAGTTTGACAAATGTGTTGTGACATGCTTACGAAATATAAACACAATAAAGTCAGTATTTCAATATTCTTTCCGCTACCGGAGGGCAGTTTAGGAGCTTCACTTAATTTAGGCGCACTTTGTTAGAACGGTATTAAACGATGATCAGTTGTCGGATGCTAGGATTCCGAACCATCCCGCTGACAAACGAGCTATAAAACCCCGGAATGGAAGCTGCTGGAACCTCGGCTGGAACTTCATCATTTGCTTGTTTTAGATAAACTGCTGTCAAAGATCACGGATCAAATCGAGGGTCAAATAATATGCTACCTTTGTATCATATCTGTAAAGAGAATAAATTATCAGTATCACAATTTCCGCAGATTTCTTATAATAAAACAGGGTTTGGGCTCAGTGTAGGCATCAAACCGTGCACTGCATGCGAGGAACGCTTTGACTACCTATACATCGCCGATTGCGGTTAGAGCAGATGATCCACACATACAAAATAATGCGTGTAGGTATGATGCATGACAAAACGTTCTCGGCTGAAAGTTCCGTGTTGATACAACATGTGGTGTCGGTGGGTCGGTTCGGTATCGTAGAGAAAAATATAACGCGTCCCCACCGCAGCATTTGGTTGCCTCACGTCACATGCCGCCTATAAAAAAAACATGCATATTTTCCGTTTATGTATTTAATAGTCAAATTTGCATGAAACATCTTTCGAAAGCACATAATTCAAATACATGCTTGGATTAGAAAGACAAGAAATCTATCTAGAGTTTAAATGTTGGGAATAAAATTGCAACATGTGCAGTAGGTTGCACATGCGGACGCGACGCCTCTGATATTTCAAAGAAGGCATCATCCACTTGTATGCTATACCGCCGGAAATAAGTATAAAGACAAGCATGATTTTCATACATTTTCATCATGATTGAGGATCGATATCTCGATTCGCAGCAATCCGATCTGGCTGAAATCTTACTAGGCACCTGTTTTTAACTTGAACTTTCGATCTTTGAGTAAATTCTATACATCTCTGTTGATTTTGACCTCAAAATCTGTAAATAATTATAAAGACACCAATTTTTTATATGGAGCACCATACAACGGAACTGTCTTTATAATTATTTCCAACGCGTATAACCAGAATATATGCATAAATGTAACTATCATTGAATAAAAATTCAAGTCATTTTAGGCTTGTTGGCAAAAAATCAGCCCAATTGAATCGCTACGAATCGAGATATTGACTTCCCAATATGGCCATTTTGTATGGAAACCGTGCTTGTCTTTATACTTATTTCCACCAGTGTATACTCCGGGCAAACGCGTGATTCGAAAGAAGGCGTATTTCAGGAAAATGTGTTAGTCAAAATAATGTATCACACATTTGCCTTTTTCCGAGCAAATGCGTATTTTAAAAGAAGGAATCATTCGTTAACGTTTTTTCGGGAAAATTCGTGCATTTAACCCTTAAAGGCGCAAGGCGATTTTTTTTAGAAATCGTCGGAAATATTTTTAACGTAAATAACCATTAAAATCATTAACATTAAACGTATTTTCGGTTTGTTGTTTTAAAACAACATTGCGCATTTAAGGGTTAAGAAGGAATTATTTACTAATTTTTATATTTTTGTGCCTTATTCTGTTTTTGTGCCTTATTCTGTCACATTGTATTTGAAACTATTACCACAATAGCCCTTGCACATCCAACTCATTAAGACAAATGATTTTATGTATGGTCTGGCGATGATGTTTGTAAGAAAACAAGAAAATGAAATCATGTTCATCTATATTATTCTGTTTTCTGGGGAGTACATTCTGGCGATTGGTTTTCTGGGGAATGGTACATTCTGGTGAATGGTATTCTGGTGAATAGAATTCTGGGGTATGGTTTTCTGGGGAATAGTATAGAACCAGCAGTAATATTCATGGTTTTGTTATTTTGCCTTTTATTGATTCCTGATAGCATTCCAAATGAAAATTTCAAAAAATAAAACACTAGTTTCCAATCTACGAATTACACCATAACAATGCTAATGCAACTTGAAGCTCAATACCCATACAGAAGTCACTATTTGGTCACTTTTACTGCAACTGAAAGTCACTATTTAGTCACTGTTTTGTCATCGTTGGCAACTAAAGTCACTATTTTGAACGGCATTCATCGCTACCAGCCCTAATATACAAAATGGCCTGTACGAATACAAATATAAACATGTCTTTACAATCTTAGTATATTTTAGATTTTATGTTGTTAACTTAATATGAGGGCATTGCAGGATTTTAGAATTTATTTAATCCCCATATCAAAATTTATTGACAAAATTTAAAACAATATAAATCTATTCACAGGTTTTTTTTATGTAGATTGAAAAAAAATTGACGGAGGGTATTCTTTAAAGTAACACCCAAATTTTTGTTTTCACTCAAAATCACTATTTTCTTTTCTAAAATCGATCTGAACACATTTTAGGCAAAAAACTAAAAATTAAACTTTATATTATTGATCGACATCGAAAACTTTTTGAAATCTGAACAATTTAAAAAGTACTCCTCCAGCGATCTTGGGAGTTAGAGGGTTACTAGTTGACTCCATTAAATGAAACAATTAATAAAGGTCCGTTCACCAATTAAGTAATGCAAATTTGGGCAATTCCTTACACCTCCCTAATATACAGCAGGACGTAAGGGTTTCTAATAATAAAAATTAATTTATTATATGTGTTTATGTTTACTTCAAAACAAATTTTACTTCCGGTAAAATGTATGGTCTTTCGAGCAAGTAAAGAAAAATTAAAAGGTTGACGTTTTCCCTAATTTTTTGTAATAGTTTTCTTACAACGGTTATTTCTATCTTTTGTTTTATTCGACCTTTCGTCCTTTCGACTATTTTTTTTTGTTTTGACCTTTTGACTCAGATTTTTTGTTTCGACCTTTTATCCTTTCGATCTTTTGTCTTTCCGACCTTCGGCCTTTTGTCCTACAACCCCTTACGGTCACCAAGGAAAGGAGAGATTATTGGTTCGACTCTCATTGTTACTAGAGACCGAGTATACCTCTGCGTCTCCACGATCGTCTCAGGAGAGGATATTGTATTAGACGAATTTCGCGCCAACCCTTCTATGGGGCTGGCAGCACCATCTCAGAATCGAACGAAACTTGGTGGGCATAAAGATATGGTATTTCTAAGCCACTCTGCATACTTAGTTTTTCAAAAATTGTCAATAGTAACATTTGATGACGCCCTAATTTTTTTTCATTGATTTTTTAAAACATCGATTTAACTCTAAAATGACAATTCCTACAAAAAAGTGTTGTATGGCGGACTGTCGTGAAATTCCCTGAAGTTTTTTGGAAAAATATCCAACAAATAAAAAACCGACTTATACACTGAAAAAAAAATAAGTTAAAAAAAATTAAAATCGATATTACAAAAAAAAACTCATCTCAGAAATCGATGAAATTTTTTCTGCAGATAGGTATTTCAATTATCTAACTTTTCTGGGAATAATGTTCCTGTGACATATTTAAGGAAAAAAAGTTTTCTAACAAAAACTTTTTCCATGTCCATATTGAGTAAAAATTTATCAGCGTGTTTTATGCCTACAGCGCCAAATATAGGTTCAGCAGCCTATCATCAACCAACGACACATTTTGAACGTATAAAAATTGTTTAGGAAGCGATTTAGCATAATCTAACATAATTGTGGACCAACATTTGAAAAGGGTTTATATTTTCTTTGACTTTTTGTATCGAAGTAACTTAAAAACAATTGAGTTTACAAAAAAAAAATTGCTTTGAAAACGGGCAATGTTGCCGAAACGAAACTGAAGTGATATTTAATTGTAATAGTGGAAAAGAAGATGTTGTTTTTCAGCAAAGGCTGACTACTGATCGATGTAATTTAGAAGCCGTTATAAAGTCTGTAGGTAGATCAATGTGTATCGCATTTTATTGAAAAAATTGATAAACTTATAACTCATGACATTATTTGCAAACAGCAATACAAAAGACAAAAGGAGTACTTTAGGTCAAAGTGAAATACTTGTACTGTTGGATTTCTCTGAAAATTATTCATTCATTATCCAAAATGCTGCTTAGGGTTGGAATAATTCCCAGGCAACAATACATCCATTCGAAGTTTACTTTAAAAGAAACGGTAATTAGAAAACTTTAGCTTTATTAATCAGAAGTAATGACCCATGACACAAAAGCTGTTCACTTATTCATTGGCTTCGTGGCCGTGCGGTTAGCGACGTCAATCGTCTAGACGCATGTGCTGTGGAGTGTGGGTTCGATTCCCGCCCCGGTAAGGAGAAAACTTTTCGTAAAGCGGAAAGCTCTCCACTGGTCCACTGGGTGTTGTGTAAATGTCCTGTCCGTTGTATCATGCTAGATGGTAAGTGTTCAGTCTGTGCGACCTCTGGTCGATGACGATGATTCTGTCTTTATAATTATAATATTTATTTCAAAATTAATTGACTTTTTGAATTAACCGATAGATTTTACAAAAATTACTTTTGTGCCTGGTGGAGCTGCAGCACATTATAAAAATAAAAAGAACTTTGCAAGTCTGTGTAATTTCAATTCAAAACATGTCTTAGAAGCAGAATGGCACTTTTTTGCAACATCGCACGGAAAAAGCCCTTGCGAAGCTATTGGTGGCACTCTCAAACGAATGGCAAAACGAGCAAGTCTTGCCAAAGATTATGGAAATATTACTAAGACTCCTCGGGAGTTGTACAAATGGGCAGTTACACAATCAGACAAAAACATCACTAAATTACATTTCTGTTATATCTCGAATGAGCAATGCTCAACAATGGCAGAAGAGTTTGATGAACTTTTCAAAAAAGCAAAAACTATAACTGCCACACAAAAGTTTCATTCTTGGTAAATCGCTTATTATAAAATCCTGGCTAAAAATAATTCCGACTCAGATGAAGACCCAAAAGTTTTCAAATTGTTCGAGTAAATTTACAAATTAATGAGTATTCAAGTAGAAATAAGATTTAAATGTAGTAACAAATAAAATTGAAGAAAAAATAAAAAAAATGCGAAAAAAGTTATTATTCTTTGAATGTGCGTTCACCCGAAATCCCCCTAATGAAATTATCTACCGAAGAATCAAAATGTTTTTCTGATAAAAAAAATCAACCTTCATTTTTTTGCTAAACCAATTTTAATCTTTACATTCATTTATTTATTATCTCGTTGAACGAAACGCTCTTTTATGTTTCAGATTTTACAGTTCAGACAAGTTTATAGTATTCCATAAAACATCACAATTTTGTAAATCTAGTCATTTGTGTGCAACATTGATATAAGAAATACGCCCTTTTCAAATGTTGGTCCACATTAATGTTAGATTATGCTAAATTGCTTCCTAAACAAATTTTTATACGTCCAAAATGTGTCGTTGGTTTATGATAGGCTGCTGAACATATATTTGGCGCTGTAGGCATAAAACACGCTGATAAATTTTCACTCAATATGGACATGACAAAAGTTTTTGTTAGAAAAACTTTTTTTCCTTAAATATGTCACAGGAACATTATTCCCAGAAAAGTTATATAATTAAAAGACCTATCTGCAGAAAAAATATCATCGATTTCTGAGATGAGTTTTTTTTTAACATCGATTTTAATTTTTTTTTAACTGATTTTTTTCAGTGTACAAATCGGTTTTTTATTTTTTGGATATTTTTCCAAAAAACTTCAGGGAATTTCACGACAGTCCGCCATACAACACTTTTTTGTAGGAATTGTCATTTTAGAGTTACATCGGTTTTTTTAAAAAAATCATGAAAGAAAATTAGGCCCTTATCAAATGTTACTCTTGATTTTTTTTTGAAAAACTAAGTATGCAGAGTGGCTTAGAAATACCATATCTTTATGCCCACCAAGTTTTATTCGATTCTGAGATGGTGCTGCCAACCGCTGGTCGAGTTGGCGCGAAATTCGTCATTAGTAAGAAGGGATAAATTATCTGCATTTACTTTGGTAAGTGATGCGATCTATTATAGGATACTAAGTAACATGCAGGTTGTTGTAGCAATCTTATATTTAGAATTCTGCTAGCTTGCAATGAGAATTTGATTTGCAAACAGCTTTAGCTATGTGAATGAAATTATCTAATATGAAATGGGATATCCCTTGATCTGCTGCTTATGAGGCAGAAGTAGTGGCACAAGACCACCAAGCCCTTCGTGTAAAAACAGAGTCCTGTGTAGTTATACAAAAACATCATTGGGAGAAACTTTTTTTTCATGAAAGTTGTCAAAATTTCGGTTTTTTTCGAAAGATAGAAAATTTTGTATTTTCAAAATTTGCGGGCGACTTGATCCCCACGTCGAGGGAATTGACCCCTTTGGGGGCTAAACATATTTAGTTTCTTCAAAACCTAATGAAAGGCTAAATTAGTTTATTCTCAAATTATAACACTTCTTTATAGTCTATCGTACAAGCAGTCGTGTGAAAATGAAATATTATTGGGATTAAGTAAGGCAAATATTTTGGTTCTTGAATAGAGTGACAGTGACAGATTGAATGTCAGATTTGGCAACAAAGTTGGCATGCGGATGATGATTTATCTGCAAACAATCCATTTCTTTGAAAGCCGAAGTGGCCATATTACGACATCCATGATGTTTCCACCAGGATCTCTCTTTGTGATTGATATAGTTATGGTACTAAAACTGGGAATAGTTTACAGTAGCCATCGAGCAAGTAAGTGCAGTGCGTGTTTCAGTCGTCGGGAAAATAATAAAATATCTTTTTGATGCTCGGTGGCTCATGCGCATGTATTGCACTTTGCTTCGGTCAATATCATGAGAAGATCAAGTTATGCTGTTTATAAGAAGTGATCAATATCACGAGCTACTAGTTCCTGTATCTTTTATATAAATTAAGTTCATATCATGTTTTGTTATTTTGTTAATGACTTCCTTCCTAGCATCTGGATAAACCATAGAAGCTGCTCCTATTCAAAATGGTTTACAAACTCTACGCTTTTCTTGCTTGGTATAACTTCGCTGCTATCACAGGATTGCGAACGATCTAAATACTCAGAAGAACTTCCCGTTAAACCTCAGTCCGTAAGACATTTTTGAATCAAAAACTGATTTTAAACAGAACTTCTAAAACAATCTCAACAGAAATTGTGGTAGATAATCAAGGAGATATTGCCGATGGATATGCCGGGAATATTATCCCCGGTCAAGATGATTTCGTAGGAATTTCTGAATCACAGTTGTTGCCTTTTCAGAAATTTATTTGTGAATATTTCCTTATGTTCGTCTGGGAACTAAGTCGGGATTTTTAAGTTTAACAGAGCCCACTGTCGAATCCCATTACAAATGGGCAAGCCCTACAACACGCAGCGGCCTAGGAAAACCTGCGAATTAATCCTTGAAGGAATTCCGGAAGACATTTTCTAGAAACTTTCCATGAATGTTTTAAATGAATTTTGATGGAACTCCTTTTGGAAGAGCTTTCCGGAAAAAATTACGAATGAAATAGCCTTGTAATTACCGGAGGAGTCCTTGATGGATCTTTGAATCCACTTTCATCGGTTTCGTAAAGTCATATTTTGAATTATTCACGTCGTTCCAAATTTTGTTCATGTTTTATTTCAGACCAAAAAGCAGGTTGTACCTACATATTCGGTTTTTGTAATTTAAAATGATCAATTTCATTGGTACCGTCAACTGGGGGGAAGATGATCATTGAGGTGAAGATGATCATTTGATGTGTCAGTCAAAAGTGCCAATTTTTTTTATGAAACGGTAGTCAACAATATTCTCAGTTCAAGTAATGTTACCGCTAGGTAGAAATCCGAGTTATTCGATTATAATCATGAAAATGTATTTTGTGGAAGAAAGAGAGAGATAGTCATAAATGACGCTATTTTCGTTTCAAATATTGACTTCATAGACTTCTTTACGTAGTAAAATCAACATTCATACAAATAACCTAGTGTATTTTGACTACTAGGTCATTATGATTTTAGTAGAGCTGTCTTGATCAACTTCACCCCAAACCAGATTACTCAAAAAATGTGTGATAATTTAATTTATTTTAATAAATGCGAACGCATTTCAGAAAACTAAAGTTGTTGATTATTGCAACGTATAGCAGTACATGTTTTGAAAATATTTGTTTCGATTTAAAATGTAAACCCACATTGTTAATGCATGTTTTGTCTTAAAAATGATCATCTTCCCCCAGTTGACGGTACTCTAATTTTGTAAAACACTCAAACCTTCGTAATATTCTACTGTTGATATATTATTTTATTCAGCACGATACACAAGTGCTTATACTGGAGTGAAAGGTTTCCAGGTAAAATAAATGAATCCCTGGGATTCAATCCTTTGCACCGCAAGTCCCACGTGAGTTGTTTTTATTAGAGCCACATATTCAATGACATGATTGTATGTTATATGTCATCATCATCAGGCTTAATTCGAAAGACAACAAGAAAGCAAAAACCTCACAAGTACGTGTGCACACGGCAGGCTGACTTGGCAATCACCGGGAGAGAGTGACCCTGTACCCACGTGTTTCAAATAAAAACTATATTCATAAATCCTAACTAACCGGGGGAGCCTTTTGCTTACATCAAGCTGCGAAGTCCTCCAGCAGTTTGATGTGGCAATAGTACTTTCAGTAACAGTGTTTTCACAACATTGTTGCGGCTTTTCTTGCAGCCAAGAATAACATTATGAAATGTTTCTATCGTCGCCACAATCACGTCTTCAGGAAATCCATGAAGTTCGTGTTTGTCGAGCGGAAGGATTGGCATCTTGCCGGGCGCGCGATTCCGTTAGTGCAAATAATGGTTTTCCGAACGAGTTCGGAATCAATTTGCGAACCTTTATTAGCAACATTGATTGCAATGATTTCGCAATGACAAATCACCTCCCTGTCGCATGCTGGTGCCTTTGCATTACGAAGTAATCGATTTGCTTTTCAAATTATCTAAAAGAGCAACATTGTAGGCACGGCGACGACCGTCGTCGGTGAGCACCTGAAAGCCTCGCCGCTGGATAAGTTTGCCATCATTTGTCTTACTCATCAGCCGGTAGCAACTCGGCAGTCAGCGAATCGTGTTTTCCATAAATAAAAATCAAACGGATGCAATCGATGGAGTGCCCAGTGCTTGTCAGCAGCATTTGCAGACATTTCGGCCAAGGCGCCCCAGCCCTTACTAAAGGTGATTCACCGACGGCGATTGGTTTGAAACCAACCCTGGAAGGACTCTCCTCGGAGCAGAGCGCCAGCCTTTGTCCGTCTTGTCGACAGGTCGCTGTCGCACAGAGATGAAACAGCACTACTCCGCCATTGCGCTAGACGAAAATGACGCGAATTTATTCCTCACCTACGTAGGGAACTACGCCACCTTGTGCAAATTTATTAGAAACGCCTCCACGACTGCACTGTTGCAGCTGAGCTTGGGTTCGTTACCGGTTGGCACTAGAGCGAGACGCCCACATCGACGTCTTGAGCGCCACCAGCCGTCGCCGCTCGTTATGGGACGTTGTGGTAGATGATTATAATGCTTTTCCCTTAAAGCCAGTTGTCAATCAATTAAGAAGGACTCGGATGTGAATAGTCGTCCATACGTGACTGAACATGATGGTTGCATTCGCTTGGCGCTAACGAACTCGATTAATGATCGTGCGTAGGTGGGGGATTAAATGTTGTTTCTAGAAGGGCTGAAGCAGTGGCAGATAGTACTAGAGGCTAGAATAAAACAGTTTTGATTGAACATATCATTGATCGACTGGCATCGATCCTGAGCGACCATTTCGAAAATATCTGTAATTTTGCACAGTTTTCAATTTCATTTAAATCGTCATTTTTCGATATCAAATCTTCATATTGAGTCACGACTCTTTCAAAAGGGTGTATGTGAAAATGGTTCAAAAATATCTAAAAGCTGCACATCAAAAACGGAATTTCGATTGTTATGATTTTTTCAGCAAAGTTAGACAAATAAATGGCAATTCTTAAGAAAATGTAAACCGCAATTTTTTTTGCGTTAAAAGTATATTTTTGTCACAAAAACTCAAATATCTCAAACCCTATCTTTTTACGAATTTATTTTTTAGGAAAACGGTACATTATATTAGCTATCTACTATAACTGATATTGAGGTAAACTATTAAACAAAAAATTTCATAAATCAAACATTCTACATTCATTTAGTAAAAAAAACGTGTAATTATTTCGAAAATCGCAGTTTGATGCTGATTTTATTGTAAGGTTTTACGTGTTGTTGTTTCATGATATTTTATTTAATTATTAATAGCATCTATTACAGGCCTGGTAGCGGGTCACTTTTTTCGGGCAAGTCACTAAAGTTCCTTTTTCGACCTCAAGTCACCAGTCACTTTTTCTCGCAAAAGTCACTATTTTCTACTATTTTGTCATTGACTAAGATTTTTTAAATAAAACTTTATGTACCCATCGGATGATGCTTTGATCATGGCGGAAATAAAATTACGGATCTTAATAAATGATCGCGTTGAAACTTCGTCAGCGTTTAACTCGCTGCTTTTATTGGCATTTCACCAGCAGTAATTGAAGGTGTTTCACGTTACAATTTATAAATCGGTATAAGTCATGCAAGCAGGAGACCTGCCAATACCGATTTTGTTTTAAAGCTCAAACTTTATACAGTAGGAGAAGGTGGAAGATTTGATTCTTTGGGAGACTTGACCCTTGGAAACAGCAAAACCGTTCATGAATACGTACAGCAAGTTGGGAAATACGTATTTTGGAAAAAAAATATTCAAATAGTTCAGAGAGCATAGTCCTGCAGTATAAGCAGAAGGTTGACGTTCAATCCCAGGCTCGTTGTACTGGATCTTCATAATTTTTGTTCCGTTTTCACCAAACGATCTGTTGTTTTTTTGCACCGAAACCCACACCAGCAATACGTAACCGGAACGCTACCGAT